>NW_026904675.1:0-7064 GCF_024500275.1 Phycodurus eques | reverse complement strand
ATTCTCTTGCTTTTTAGAAAAAAACTCTCCCCTTTATACGAGTTACATGCAGTGGTTTGAATCCCAAAGCTTTGGTTGGAGTTTTACACACATTGGCTGTTTTTATTGCTTAAAAATGCTTCCCAGCGCCTGTTGTACACTTTTTTTATTTTCACCTATAACTTGCTTTCCCAGTAAAGTCTCTTGCTTTTTAGAGTAAAACTCTCCCCTTTATACTAGTTACAGGCAGTGGTTTGAATCCCAAAGCTTTGGTTGGAGTTTTACACACATTTGCTGTTTTTGTGACTTAAAAATGCTCCCCAGCTCCCTCTGCTGTACACTTTTTTTATTTTAACTCATAACTTCACAAAGATGCTTTCCCAGTAAATTCTCTTGCCTTTTTGAGTAAAACTATCCCCTTTATACTAGTTACAGGCAGTGGTTTGAATCCCAACGCTTTGTTGGAGTTTTACAAACATTTGCAGTTTATATTGCTGAAACCTTTTCATTTTGACTCATAACTTCACAAAGGATGCTTTCCCAAGTAAATTCTCTTGCATTTTAGAGTAAAACTCTCCCCTTTATACTAGTTACAGGCAGTGGTTGAATCCCAAAGCTTTGGTTGGAGTTTTACACACATTTGCTGTTTTTATTGCTTAAAAATGCTTCCCAGCGCCTGCTGTACACTTTTTTTATTTTCACTCATAACTTCACTGAGGTTGCTTTCCCAGTAAAGTCTCTTGCTTTCAGAGTAGAAACTCTCCCCTTTATACAAGTTACAGGCAGTGGTTTGAATCCCAAAGCTTTGGTTGGAGTTTTACACACATTTGCAGTTTTTTATTGCTTAGAAATGCGTCCCAGCTCACTCTGCTGTCCACTTTCTTTATTTTGACTCATAACTTCACAAATGATGCTTTCCAAGTAAATTCTCTTGATTTTTAGAGTAAAACTCTCCCCTTAACCGAGTACAGGCAGTGGTTTGAATCCCAAAGCTTTGGTAGGAGTTTTACACACATTTGCAGTTTTTATTGCTTAAAAATGCTTCCCAGCGCCTGCTGTACACTTTTTTATATTGTAACTCATACTTCACAAAGGATGCTTTCCCAGTAAAGTATCTTCGTTTTTCGAATAAAACTCTCCCCTTTATTCTAGTTACAGGCAGTGGTTTGAATCATAAAGCTTTGGTTGGAGTTTTACACACATTTGCAGTTTCTATTGCTTAAAAATGCTTCCCAGCTCCCTCTGCTGTACACTTTTTTTATTGTAACTCATAACTTCACAAAGGATGCTTTCCCAGTAAATTCTCTTGCATTTTAGAGTAAAACTCTCCCCTTTATACTAGTTACAGGCAGTGGTTTGAATCCCAAAGCTTTGGTTGGAGTTTTACACACATTTGCAGTTTTTATTGCTTAAAAATGCTTCCCAGCCCTGCTGTACACTTTTTTTATTGTAACTCATAACTTCACAAAGGATGCTTTCCCAGTAAAGTCTCTTGCTTTTGAGAGTAAAACTCTCCCCTTATACTAGTTACAGGCAGTGGTTTGAATCCCAAAGCTTTGGTTGGAGTTTTACACACATTTGCAGTTTTTATTGCTTAAAAATGCTTCCCAGCTCCCTCTGCTGTACACTTTTTTTGATTGTACTCATAACTTCACAAAGGATGCTTTCCCAGTAAAGTCTCTTGCATTTTAGAGTAAAACTCTCCCCTTTATACTAGTTACAGGCAGTGGTTTGAATCCCAAAGCTTTGGTTGGAGTTTTACACACATTTGCTGTTTTTATTGCTTAAAAATGCTTCCCAGCGCCTGCTGTACACTTTTTTTATTTTCACTCATAACTTCACTAAGGATGCTTTCCCAGTAAAGTCTCTTGCTTTTCAGAGTAGAACTCTCCCCTTTATACAAGTTACAGGCAGTGGTTTGAATCCCAAAGCTTTGGTTGGAGTTTTACACACATTTGCAGTTTCTATTGCTTAAAAATGCTTCCCAGCTCCCTCTGCTGAACACTTTTTTTATTGTAACTCATAACTTCACTAAGGATGCTTTCCCAGTAAATTCTCTTGCTTTTTAGAGTAAAACTCTCCCCTCTATACTAGTTACAGGCAGTGGTTTGATCCCAAAGCTTTGGTTGGAGTTTTACACACATTTGCAGTTTTTATCGCTTAAAAATGCTTCCCAGCACCTGCTGTCCACTTTTTTTTAATTGTAACTCTTAACTTCACAAAGGATGCTTTCCCAGTAAAGTCTCTTGCATTTTAGAGTAAAACTCTCCCCTTTATCCGAGTTACAAGCAGTGGTTTGAATCCCAAAGCTTTGGTTGGAGTTTTACACACATTTGCAGTTTTTATTGCTTTAAAATGCTTCCCGACTCCCTGTGCTGTACACTTTTTTTATCGTAACTCATAACTTCACAAAGGATGCTTTCCCATTAAAGTCTCTTGCTTTTGAGAGTAAAACTCTCCCCTTTATACGAATTACAGGCAGTGATTTGAATCCCAAAGCTTTGGTTGGAGTTTTACACACATTTGCAGTTTTTATTGCTTAAAAATGCTTCCCATCTCCCTCTGCTGAACACGTTTTTGATTGGATCTCATAACTGCACAAAGGATGATTTCCAAGTAAATTCTCTTGCTTTTTTGAGTAAAACTCTCCCCTTTATACGAGTTACAGGCAGTCGTTTGAATCACAAAGCTTTGGTTGGAGTTTTACTCACATTTGCAGTTTTTATCGCTTAAAAATGCTTCCCAGCGCCTGCTGTACACTTTTTTTATTTTCACTCATAACTTCACTGAGGTTGCTTTCCCAGTAAAGTCTCTTGCTTTTCAGAGTAGAACTCTCCCCTTTATACAAGTTACAGGCAGTGGTTTGAATCCCAAAGCTTTGGTTGGAGTTTTACACACATTTGCAGTTTTTATTGCTTAGAAATGCGTCCCAGCTCACTCTGCTGTCCACTTTCTTTATTTTGACTCATAACTTCACAAATGATGCTTTCCAAGTAAATTCTCTTGATTTTTAGAGTAAAACTCTCCCCTTAACCGAGTTACAGGCAGTGGTTTGAATCCCAAAGCTTTGGTAGGAGTTTTACACACATTTGCAGTTTTTATTGCTTAAAAATGCTTCCCAGCGCCTGCTGTACACTTTTTTTTATTGTAACTCATAACTTCACAAAGGATGTTTTCCCAGTAAAGTCTCGTGCATTTTAGAGTAAAACTCTCCCCTTTATACTTGTTACAGGCAGTGGTTTGAACCCCAAAGCTTTGGTTGGAGTTTTACACACATTTGCTGTTTTTATTGCTTAAAAATGCTTCCCAGCGCCTGCTGTACACTTTTTTTATTTTCACTCATTACTTCACAAAGGATGCTTTCCCAGTAAAGTATCTTCGTTTTTCGAATAAAACTCTCCCCTTTATTCTAGTTACAGGCAGTGGTTTGAATCCCAAAGCTTTGGTTGGAGTTTTACACACATTTGCAGTTTCTATTGCTTAAAAATGCTTCCCAGCTCCCTCTGCTGGACACTTTTTTTATTGTAACTCATAACTTCACTAAGGATGCTTTTCCGGTAAATTCTCTTGCTTTTTCGAGTAAAACTCTCCCCTTTATCCGAGTTACAAGCAGTGGTTTGAATCCCAAAGCTTTGGTTGGAGTTTTACACACATTGGCTGTTTTTATTGCTTAAAAATGCTTCCCAGCGCCTGCTGTACACTTTTTTTATTTTCACCTATAACTTGCTTTCCCAGTAAAGTCTCTTGCTTTTTCGAGTAAAACTCTCCCCTTTATACTAGTTACAGGCAGTGGTTTGAATCCCAAAGCTTTGGTTGGAGTTTTACACACATTTGCTGTTTTTGTGACTTAAAAATGCTCCCCAGCTCCCTCTGCTGTACACTTTTTTTATTGTAACTCATAACTTCACAAAGATGCTTTCCCAGTAAATTCTCTTGCCTTTTTGAGTAAAACTATCCCCTTTATACTAGTTACAGGCAGTGGTTTGAATCCCAACGCTTTGGTTGGAGTTTTACAAACATTTGCAGTTTATATTGCTGAAACTTTTTCATTTTGACTCATAACTTCACAAAGGATGCTTTCCAAGTAAATTCTCTTGCATTTTAGAGTAAAACTCTCCCCTTTATACTAGTTACAGGCAGTGGTTTGAATCCCAAAGCTTTGGTTGGAGTTTTACACACATTTGCTGTTTTTATTGCTTAAAAATGCTTCCCAGCGCCTGCTGTACACTTTTTTTATTTTCACTCATAACTTCACTGAGGTTGCTTTCCCAGTAAAGTCTCTTGCTTTTCAGAGTAGAACTCTCCCCTTTATACAAGTTACAGGCAGTGGTTTGAATCCCAAGCTTTGGTTGGAGTTTTACACACATTTGCAGTTTTTATTGCTTAGAAATGCGTCCCAGCTCACTCTGCTGTCCACTTTCTTTATTTTGACTCATAACTTCACAAATGATGCTTTCCAAGTAAATTCTCTTGATTTTTAGAGTAAAACTCTCCCCTTAACCGAGTTACAGGCAGTGGTTTGAATCCCAAAGCTTTGGTAGGAGTTTTACACACATTTGCAGTTTTTATTGCTTAAAAATGCTTCCCAGCGCCTGCTGTACACTTTTTTATATTGTAACTCATTACTTCACAAAGGATGCTTTCCCAGTAAAGTATCTTCGTTTTTCGAATAAAACTCTCCCCTTTATTCTAGTTACAGGCAGTGGTTTGAATCATAAAGCTTTGGTTGGAGTTTTACACACATTTGCAGTTTCTATTGCTTAAAAATGCTTCCCAGCTCCCTCTGCTGTACACTTTTTTTATTGTAACTCATAACTTCACAAAGGATGCTTTCCCAGTAAATTCTCTGCATTTTTCAGAGTAAAACTCTCCCCTTATACTAGTTACAGGCAGTGGTTTGAATCCCAAAGCTTTGGTTGGAGTTTTACACACATTTGCAGTTTTTATGCTTTAAAATGCTTCCCAGCTACCCTGTGCTGTACACTTTTTTTATTGTAACTCATAACTTCACAAAGGATGCTTTCCAAGTAAAGTCTCTTGCATTTTTGAGAGTAAAACTCTCCCCTTTATACGTAGTTACAGGCAGTGGTTTGAATCCCAAAGCTTTGGTTGGAGTTTTACACACATTTGCAGTTTTTATTGCTTAAAAATGCTTCCCTGCTCCCTCTGCTGTACACTTTTTTTATTGTAACTCATAACTCACAAAGGATGCTTTCCCAGTAAGTCTCTTGCATTTTAGAGTAAAACTCTCCCCTTTATACTAGTTACAGGTAGTGGTTTGAATCCCAAAGCTTTGGTTGGAGTTTTACACACATTTGCTGTTTTTATTGCTTAAAAATGCTTTCGCAGCGCCTGCTGTACACTTTTTTTATTTTCACTCATAACTTCACAAAGGATGCTTTCCCAGTAAAGTCTCTTGCTTTTTAGAGTAGAACTCTCCCCTTTATACAAGTTACAGGCAGTGGTTTTAATCCCAAAGCTTTGGTTGGAGTTTTACACACATTTGCAGTTTTTATTGCTTAAAAATGCTTCCCAGCTCCCTCTGCTGTACACTTTTTTTTTGTCACTAATAACTTCACAAAGGATGCTTTCCCAGTAAATATCTTGCTTTTTAGAGTACAAACTCTCCCCTTTATACTAGTTACAGGCAGTGGTTTTGATCCCAAAGCTTTGGTTGGAGTTTTTACACACATTTGCAGTTTTTATCGCTTAAAAATGCTTCCCAGCGCCTGCTGTACACTTTTTTTATTGTGACTCATAACTTCACAAAGGATGCTTTCCCAAGTAAATTCTCTTGCATTTTAGAGTAAAACTCTCCCCTTTATCCGAGTTACAAGCAGTGGTTTGAATCCCAAAGCTTTGGTTGGAGTTTTACACACATTTGCAGTTTTTATTGCTTAAAATGCTTCCCGACTCCCTGTGCTGTACACTTTTTTTATCGTAACTCATAACTTCACAAAGGATGCTTTCCCATTAAAGTCTCTTGCTTTTGAGAGTAAAACTCTCCCCTTTATACGAATTACAGGCAGTGGTTTGAATCCCAAAGCTTTGGTTGGAGTTTTACACACATTTGCAGTTTTTATTGCTTAAAAATGCTTCCCAGCTCCCTCTGCTGTACACTTTTTTTATTGTAACTCATAACTTCACAAAGATGCTTTCCCAGTAAATTCTCTTGCCTTTTTGAGTAAAACTATCCCCTTTATACTAGTTACAGGCAGTGGTTTGAATCCCAAAGCTTTGGTTGGAGTTTTACACACATTTGCAGTTTTATGATTGCTGCAAAACTTTTTTATTTTGACTCATAACTTCACAAAGGATGCTTTCCAAGTAAATTCTCTTGCTTTTAAGAGTAAAACTCTCCCCTTTATACTAGTTACAGGCAGTGGTTTGAATCCCAAAGCTTTGGTTGGAGTTTTACACACATTTGCAGTTTTTATTGCTTAAAAATGCTTCCCAGCGCCTGCTGTACACTTTTTTTATTTTCACTCATAACTTCACTGAGGTTGCTTTCCCAGTAAAAGTCTCTTGCTTTTCAGAGTAGAACTCTCCCCTTTATACAAGTTACAGGCAGTGGTTTGAATCCCAAAGCTTTGGTTGGAGTTTTACACACATTTGCAGTTTTTATTGCTTAGAAATGCGTCCCAGCTCACTCTGCTGTCCACTTTCTTTATTTTGACTCATAACTTCACAAATGATGCTTTCCAGTAAATTCTCTTGATTTTTAGAGTAAAACTCTCCCCTTAACCGAGTTACAGGCAGTGGTTTGAATCCCAAAGCTTTGGTAGGAGTTTTACACACATTTGCAGTTTTTATTGCTTAAAAATGCTTCCCAGCGCCTGCTGTACACTTTTTTTTTATTGTAACTCATAACTTCACAAAGGATGCTTTCCCAGTAAAGTATCTTCGTTTTTCGAATAAAACTCTCCCCTTTATTCTAGTTACAGGCAGTGGTTTGAATCCCAAAGCTTTGGTTGGAGTTTTACACACATTTGCAGTTTCTATTGCTTAAAAATGCTTCCCAGCTCCCTCTGCTGAACACTTTTTTTTATTTGTAACTCATAACTTCACTAAGGATGCTTTTCCGG
>NW_026904674.1:0-7070 GCF_024500275.1 Phycodurus eques | reverse complement strand
TGTGTCGAATGTCAGCCTACTAGCTCAAACTTAGGTTCCAAAAGTTCTGTCCGAAATCACATAGGTCGTCATGTTTCCAAATTACGTGAATAAAGCCGACTACTGGAGCGAAACGGAATGCTTCGAGCTCGTGTTTCGGCCGCACGACCTCCGAGAGGCTTGGAAGAGACCTCATCTGAAATCTGGATTCCCAACGATCGAGTGTGTCGAACGTCAGCCCATAATCTCAAACTAAGGGTTTCAAAGTTCTGCCGAAATCACATAGGTCGTCATGTTACAATTTAGTCAATAAAGGCTACTACTGGAGCGAAACGGAATGCTTCGCGCTCGTGTTCCGGCCGGAGCGACCTCCGAGAGACTTGGAAGAGGACCTCATCTGAAAGGTGATTCACAACGATCGAGTGTGTCGAACGTCAGCCCATAATCTCAAACTTAAGGGTTCAGAAAGTTCTGCCGAAATCACTAGGTCGTCATGTTTTAATTAGTCATAAAGGCCTACTACTGGAGCGAACGGAATGCTTCGACACTCGTGTTTCGCCGCACGACCTCCGAGAGGCTTGGAAGAGACCTCATTGAAAGGTGGATTCCAAACGATCGAGTGCGTCGAAGTCAGCCCACGAGCTCAACTAAAGGGTTCAAAAGTTCTGCCGAAATCACATAGGTCCTCATGTACAATTAGTCAATAAGGCCTCCTACTAGAGCGAAACGGAATGCTTCGACGCTCGTGGTTTCGGCGCGCAGGACCTCCGGAGGCTTGGAAAAGACGTCATCTGAAAGGTGGATTCACAAACGATCAGTGTGTCAAACGTCAGCCCACTATTCAAACTTAAGGGTTCAAAAGTTCTGCCGAATCACATGGTCGTCATGTTACAATTTTAGTCATATAGGCCTACTACTGGAGCGAAACGGAATGCTTCGACGCTCGTGTTTCGGCCGCACGACTCCGAGAGCTTGGAAGAGACCTCATCTGAAAGGTGGATTCAAACGATCGAGTGTGTCGAATGTCAGTCTACTAGCTCAAACTTAAGAGTTCAAGTTCTGCTAATCACTACGTCGTCATGATACAATTTCGTCAATGAAGGCCTCCTACTGGACGAAACGGAATGCTTCGAAGCTCGTGTTTCGCTGCACGACTCCGAGAGGATTGGAAGAGACCTCATCTGAAAGGTGGATTCACAACGATCGAGTGTGTCGAACGTCAGCCCACAAGCTCAAACTTAAGGGTTCAAAAGTTCTGCCGAAATCACATAGGTCGTCATGTTACAATTTAGTCAATAAAGGCCTATTACTGGACCGAAACGGAATGCTTCGACGCTCGTGTTTCGGCCGCACGACCTCCGAGAGGCTTGGAAAAGACGTCATCTGAAAGGTGGCTTCAAAACGATCGAGTGAGTCGAATGTCAGCCTACTAGCTCAAACTTAAGGGTTCAAAAGTTCTGCCGAAATCACATAGGTCGTCATGTTACAATTTAGTCAATAAAGGCCTATTACTGGACCGAAACGGAATGCTTCGAAGCTCGTGTTTCGGCTGCACGAACTCCGAGAGGATTGGAAGAGACCTCATCTGAAAGGTGGATTCACAACGATCGGTGTGTCGAACGTCAGCCCACTAATCTCAAACTTAAGGGTTCAAAGTTCTGCCGAAATCATATCCGTCGTCATGTTACAATTTAGTCAATAAGGCCTACGACTGGAGCGAAACGGAATGCTTCGACGCTTGTGTTTCGCCGCACGACCTCAGAGAGCTTGGAAGAGACCTCATCTGAAAGGTGGATTCAAAACGATCGAGTGTGTTTGAATGTCAGTCTACTAGCTCAAACTTAAAGGTTCAAAAGTTCTGCCTAATCACATAGGTCGTCATGTTACAATTTAGTCAATAAAGGCTTTCCTACTGGAGCTAAACGGAATGATTCGACGCTCGTGTTTCGGCCGCACGATCTCCGAGAAGCTTGGATAAGACGTCATCTGAAAGGTGGTTTCAAACGATCGAGTGTTTCGAAGTCAGCCTACTAGCTCAAACTTAGGTTCAAAAGTTCTGCCGAAATCACATAGGTTCGTCATGTTTACAATTTAGTCAATAAAGGACTACTACTGGAGCGAAACGGAATGCTTCGACGCTCGTGTTCCGGCCGGACGACCTCCGAGCGGCTTGGAGAGACCTCATCTGAAAGGTGGATTCACAACGTTTGAGTGTGTCGAAAAGTCAGCCCATAATCTCAAACTTAAGGGTTCAAAAGTTCTGCCGAAATCACATAGGTCGTCATGTTTTAATTTAGTCAATAAAGGGCTCCTACTGGAAGCGAAACGGAATGCTTCGACGCTCGTGTTTCGGCCGCAGGACCTCCGAGAGGCTTGGAAAAGACGTCATCTGAAAGGTGGGATTCACAACGATCGAGTGTGTCCAAACGTCAGCCCACTAGTTCAAAACTTAAGGGTTCAAAAGTTCTGCCGAAATCACATAGGTCGTCATGTTACAATTTAGTCATACAGGCCCTACTACTGGAGCGAAACGGATGCTTCGACGTCGTGTTTCGGCCGCACGACCTCCGAGAGGCTTGAAGAGACCTCATCTGAAAGGTGGATTCAAACGATCGAGTGTGTCGAATGTCAGTCTACTAGCTCAAACTTAAAGGTTCAAAAGTTCTGCCTAAATCACATAAGTCGTCATGTTACAATTTCGTCAATAAGGCCTCCTACGGAGCGAAACGGAATGCTTCGACGCTCGTGTTCGGCACATGACCTCCGAGAAGCTTGGAAAAGACGTCATCTGAAAGGTGGATTCAAAACGATCGAGTGTCTCGAAGGTCAGCCTACTAGCTCAAACTTAAGGGTTGTAAAGTTCTGCCGAAATCACATAGGTCGACATGTTCAATTTAGTCCAATAAAGGCTACTACTGGAGCGAAACTGAATGCTTTGACAGTCGCCACTCGGCGCACGAACTCCGAGAGGATTGCAGAGACCTCATCTGAAAGGTGGATTCAAACGATCGAGTGTGTGAATGTCAATCTACAAGCTCAAACTTAAGGTCAAAAGTTCTGCCGAAATCACATAGGTCGTCATGTTACAATTTAGTCAATATAGGCCTACTACTGAGCGAAACGGAATGCTTCGACGCTCGTGTTTCGGCCGCACGACCTCCGAGAGGCTTGGAAGAGACCTCATCTGAAAGGTGGATTCACAACGATCGAGTGTGTCAACGTCAGCCCACTAGTTCAAACTTAAGGGTTCAAAGTTTCTGCCGAAATCACATAGGTCGTACATGTTACAATTTAGTCAATAAAGGCCTACTACTGGAGCGAACTGAATGCTTTGACAGTCGCCGCTCGCCGCTACGAACTCCGAGAGATGCAAGAGACCTCATCTGAAAGGTGGATTCAAACGATCGAGTGTGTCGAATGTCAGTCTACAAGCTCAAACTTAAGGTTCAAAAGTTCTGCCGAAATCATAAAGGTCATCATGTACAATTTAGTCATAAAGGCCTACTCCTGGAGCGAAACGGAATGCTTCGAAGCTCGGTGTTTCGGCTGCACGACCTCCGAGAGGCTTGGAAGAGACCTCATCTGAAAGGTGGATTCACAACGATCGAGTGTGTCGACGTCAGCCCACATCTCAACTAAGGGTTCAAAAGTTCTGCCGAAATCACATAGGTCGTCATGTTTCAATTTAGTCAATAAAGGCCAACTACTGGAGCGAAACGGAGCTTCGACGCTCGTGTTTGAGCCGCACGAACTCCGAGAGGATTGGAAGAGACCTCATCTGAAAGGTGGATTCCAAACGATCGAGTGTGTCGAAGTCAGCCTACTAGCTCAAACTTAAGGGTTCTCAAAGTTCTGCTGAAATCACATAGGTCGACATGTACAATTTAGTCAATAAAGGCTACTCTGGAGCGAAACGGAATGCTTCGAAGCGTCGTGTTTCGGCTGCACGACCTCCGAGAGGCTTGGAAGAGACCTCATCTGAAAGGTGGATTCACAACGATCGAGTGTGTCGACGTCAGCCCACAATCTCAAACTTAAGGTTCAAAAGTTCTGCCGAATCACATAGGTCGTCATGTTACAATTTAGTCAAGAGGCCCTACTAATGGAGCGAAACGGAATGCTTCGAAGCTCGTGTTTCGGTCGCAACGAAACTCCGAGAGGATGGAAGAGACCTCATCTGAAAGGTGGATCACAACGATCGAGTGTGTCGAACGTCAGCCCACTAGCTCAAACTTAAGGTTCAAAGTTCTGCCGAAATCACATAGGTCGTCATGTTTATCAATTTAGTCAATAAAGGCCAACTACTGAGAGCGAAACGGAAGCTACGACGCTCGTGTTTCAGCCGCACGACCTCCGAGAGGCTTGGAAGAGACCTCATCTGAAAGGTGGATTCACAACGATCGAGTGTGTCGAACGTCAGCCCACAAGCTCAAACTTAAGGGTTCAAAAGTTCTGCCGAAATCACATAGGTCGTCATGTTACAATTTAGTCAATAAAGGCTAGTAATGGAGCGAAACGGAATGCTTCGACGCTCGTGTTTCGGTCGCACGATTTACGAGAGCTTGGAAGACCTCATCTGAAGTGGATTCACACGATCGAGTGTGTCAACGTCAGCCCACTAGTTCAAACTTAAGGGTTCAAAAAGTTCTGCCGAAATCATATCGGTCGTCATGTTACAATTTAGTCAATAAAGGTCTACGACTGGAGCGAAACGGAATGCTTCGAATGCTTGTGTTTCGGCCGCGACGACCTCAGAGAGGCTTGGAAGAGACCTCATCTGAAAGGTGGATTCATAACGATCGAGTGTGTCGAATCGTCAGCTCAAACTTAAGGTCAAATTCTGCCAAATCACATGGCCAGCAGATCCAAACTTAGGGTTCAGGTGTTGCCAAAATCACTAGTCGTCATGTAAATTTTAGTCAAAAGGCCATGCTCCGACTGGTGAGATGGAACGGAATGCTTCGACGCTCGTGTTTCGGCGCAGGACCTCCGAGAGCTTGGAAAGACTCATCTGAAAGGTGGATTCAAACGATCGAGTGTGTCAATGTCAGCCTTCAAGCTCAAACTTAAGGTTCAAAGGTTCTGCCGAAATCACATAGGTCGTCATGTTACAATTTAGTCAATATAGCCTCTACTGGAGCGAAACGGAATGCTTCGACGCTCGTGTTTCGCCGCACGACCTCCGAGAGGCTTGGAAGAGACCTCATCTGAAGGTGGATTCACAACGATCGAGTGTGTCAAACTCGCCCACTAGTTCAAACTTAAGGTTCAAAAGTTCTGCCGAATCACATAGGTCGTCATGTTTACAATTTAGTCAATAAAGGCCAACTACTGGAGCGAAACGGATGCTTCGACGCTCGTGTTTCGGCCGCACGACCTCCGAGAAGGCTTGGAAAAGACGTCATCTGAAAGGTGGATTCAAAACGATCGAGTGTCTACGAAGTCAGCCTACTAGCTCAAACTTATAGGGTTCAAAGTTCTGCCGAAATCACATGTCGACATGTACAATTTAGTCAATAAAGGCCTACACTGGAGCGAAACTGAATGCTTTGACAGTCGCCGCTCGCCGCAACGACGTCCGAGAGGATTGCAAGAGACCTCATCTGAAGGTGGATTCAAAACGATCGAGTGTGTCGAATGTTCAGTCTCCTATCCCAAACTTAAAGTCAAAAGTTCTGCCGAAATCACAAAGGTCATCATGTGACAATTTAGTCAATAAGGCTACTCCTGAGCGAACGGAATGCTTCGACGCTCGTGTTTCAGCCGCACGACCTCCGAGAGGATTGGAAGAGACCTCATTTGAAAGGTGGATTCAAAACGATCGAGTGCGTCGAGTCAGCCACGAGCTCAAACTTAAGGTCAAAAGTTCTGCCGAATCACATAGGTCGTCATGTTACAAATTAGTCAAGAAGGCCTACTATTGGAGCGAAACGAATGCTTCGACGCTTGTGTTTTTGGCCGCACGACCTCCGAGAGGCTTGGAAGAGACCTCATCTGAAAGGTGGATTCAAACGATCGAGTGTGTCGAAAGTCAGTCTAATTAAGCTCAAACTTAAAGGTTCAAAGTTCTGCCGAAATCACATAGGTCGTCATGTTACAATTTAGTCAATACAGGCCTACTACTGGAGCGAAACGGAATGCTTCGACGCTCGTGTTTCAGCCGCACGACCTCCGAGAGGCTTGGAAGAGACCTCATCTGAAAGGTGGATTCACAACGATCGAGTGTGTCAAACGTCAGCCCACTAGCTCAAACTTAAGGGTTTCAAAAGTTCTGGCCGAAATCACATAGGTCGTCAAGTTACAATTTAGATCCAATAAAGGCCTACTCCTGGAGCGAAACGGAATGCTTCGACGCGCGTGTTTCCGGCGCAGACGAACTCCGAGAGATTGGAAGAGACCTCATCTGAAAGGTGGATTCACAACGATCGAGTGCGTCGAACGTCAGCCCACGAGCTCAAACTTAAGGGTTCAAAAGTTCTGCCGAATCACATCGTCGTCATGTTACAATTAGTCAATGTAGGCACTACTGGAGCGAACGAATGCTTCGACGCTCGTGTTTTCGGCCGCACGACCTCCGAGAGGCTTGGAAGAGACCTCATCTGAAAGGTGGATTCACACGATCGAGTGTGTCGCAACGTCAGCCCACTAGTCTCAAACTTAAGGGTCAAAGTTCTGCCGAAATCCCATAGGTCGTCATGTTACAATTTAGTCAATAAAGGCCTACTACTGGAGCGAAACGGAATGCTTCGACGCTCGTGGTTTCAGCCGCACGACCTCCGAGAGATTGGAAGAGACCTCATCTGAAAGGTGGATTCACAACGATCGAGTGTGTCGAACGTCAGACCCACTAGCTCAAACTTAAGGTTCAAAAGTTCTGCCGAAATCACATAGGTCGTCATGTTTACAATTTAGTCAATAAGGCCTACTACTGGAGCGAAAACTGAATGCTTCACGCTCGTGTTTCGGCCGCACGACCTCCGAGAGGCTTGGAAGAGACCTCATCTGAAAGGTGGATTCACAACGATCGGTGTGTCGACGTCAGCCCACTAGCTCAAACTTAAGGGTTCAAAAGTTCTGCCGAAATCACATAG
>NW_026904673.1:0-7113 GCF_024500275.1 Phycodurus eques | reverse complement strand
CACTGAGTGCTTTAACGATCGCCGCTCAGCCCCACAGCCGTCCAGAGACTCAGGGGAGGCCTCCCCTGAAAGCTGGATTCCCACCGATCGTTTGTTTCAAATCTTAGCCCACTAGTTCAAAAGTAGGCACTAAAAAGTCCTGCCAAATTCACATAGGTCGTCATGTTACAATTTAGTCAATAAAGGCCTACGACTGGAGAGAAACTGAGTGCTTTGACGCTCACCGTTCGGCCCCACAACCGTCCAGAGATTCGGGGGAGGCCTCCCCTGAAAGCTGGATTCCCACCGATCGTTTGTTTCAAATCTTAGCCCAGTAGCTGAAAAGTAGGCGCTAAAAAGTCCTGCCAAAATCACATAGGTCGTCATGTTACAATTTAGTCAATAAAGGCCTACTACTGGAGCGAAACCGAGTGCTTTGACGCTCACCGCTCGGCCCCACAACCTCTGAGAGGCTTGAAAGAGGCCTCCCCTGAAAGCCGGATTCCCACCGATCGTTTATTTCAAATCTTAGCCCAGTAGCTGAAAAGTAGGCGCTAAAAAGTCCTGCCAAAATCACATAGGTCGTTGTTACAATTTACTCAATAAAGGCCAACTACTGGAGAGAAACAGAGTGCTTTGACGCTCGCCGTTCGCCCCCACAGCCGTCCAGAGACTCGGGGGAGGCCTCCCCTGAAAGCTGGATTCCCACCGATCGTTTGTTTCAAATCGTAGCCCACTAGCTCAAAAGTAAGCGCTAAAAAGTCCTGCCAAAGTCACATAGGTTGTCATGTTACAATTTAGTCAATAAAGGCCTACTACTGGAGCAAAACCAAGTGCTTCGACGCTCGCCGTTCGGCCCCACGAGCTCCGAGAGGCTTGGAAGAGGCCTCCCTTGAAAGCTGGATTCCCAAGGCTTGTCTGTGTGAATTCCTAGCCCGCTAGGCTGAAATTAAGCGACCTAAAGTCGTGCCGAAGTCAAATCGGTCGTCATGGTACTCGAGCGAAACTGAGTGCTTTAACGCTCGCCGCTCGGCCCCACAGCCGTCCAGAGACTCGGGGGAGGCCTCCCCTGAAAGCTGGATTCCCATCGATCGTTTGTTTTAAATCTTAGCCCACTAGCTCAAACGTAAGCGCTAAAAAGTCCTGCCAAAATCACATAGGTCGTCATGTTACAATTTAGTCAATAAAGGCCTATCACTGGACCGAAACTGAGTGCTTTAACGATCGCCGCTCAGCCCCACAGCCGTCCAGAGACTCAGGGGAGGCCTCCCCTGAAAGCTGGATTCCCACCGATCGTTTGTTTCAAATCTTAGCCCACTAGTTCAAAAGTAGGCACTAAAATGTCCTGCCAAATTCACATAGGTCGTCATGTTACAATTTAGTCAATAAAGGCCTACGACTGGAGAGAAACTGAGTGCTTTGACGCTCACCGTTCGGCCCCACAACCGTCCAGAGATTCGGGGGAGGCCTCCCCTGAAAGCTGGATTCCCACCGATCGTTTTTTTCAAATCTTAGCCCAGTAGCTGAAAAGTAAGCGCTAAAAAGTCCTGCCAAAATCACATAGGTCGTCATGTTACAATTTAGTCAATAAAGGCCTACTACTGGAGCGAAACCGAGTGCTTTGACGCTCACCGCTCGGCCCCACAACCTCTGAGAGGCTTGAAAGAGGCCTCCCCTGAAAGCTGGATTCCCACCGATCGTTTATTTCAAATCTTAGCCCAGTAGCTGAAAAGTAGGCGCTAAAAAGTCCTGCCAAAATCACATAGGTCGTTGTTACAATTTACTCAATAAAGGCCAACTACTGGAGAGAAACAGAGTGCTTTGACGCTCGCCGTTCGCCCCCACAGCCGTCCAGAGACTCGGGGGAGGCCTCCCCTGAAAGCTGGATTCCCACCGATCGTTTGTTTCAAATCTTATCCCACTAGCTCAAAAGTAAGCGCTAAAAAGTCCTGCCAAAGTCACATAGGTTGTCATGTTACAATTTAGTCAATAAAGGCCTACTACTGGAGCAAAACCGAGTGCTTCGACGCTCGCCGTTCGGCCCCACGAGCTCCGAGAGGCTTGGAAGAGGCCTCCCTTGAAAGCTGGATTCCCAAGGTTTGTCTGTGTGAATTCCTAGCCCGCTAGGCTGAAATTAAGCGACCTAAAGTCGTGCCGAAGTCAAATCGGTCGTCATGGTACTCGAGCGAAACTGAGTGCTTTAACGCTCGCCGCTCGGCCCCACAGCCGTCCAGAGACTCGGGGGAGGCCTCCCCTGAGAGCTGGATTCCCACCGATCGTTTGTTTTAAATCTTAGCCCACTAGCTCAAACGTAAGCGCTAAAAAGTCCTGCCAAAATCACATAGGTCGTCTTGTTACAATTTAGTCAATAAAGGCCTATCACTGGACCGAAACTGAGTGCTTTAACGATCGCCGCTCAGCCCCACAGCCGTCCAGAGACTCAGGGGAGGCCTCCCCTGAAAGCTGGATTCCCACTGATCGTTTCTTTCAAATCTTAGCCCACTAGTTCAAAAGTAGGCACTAAAAAGTCCTGCCAAATTCACATAGGTCGTCATGTTACAATTTAGTCAATAAAGGCCTACGACTGGAGAGAAACTGAGTGCTTTGACGCTCACCGTTCGGCCCCACAACCGTCCAGAGATTCGGGGGAGGCCTCCCCTGAAAGCTGGATTCCCACCGATCGTTTGTTTCAAATCTTAGCCCAGTAGCTGAAAAGTAGGCGCTAAAAAGTCCTGCCAAAATCACATAGGTCGTCATGTTACAATTTAGTCAATAAAGGCCTACTACTGGAGCGAAACCGAGTGCTTTGACGCTCACCGCTCGGCCCCACAACCTCTGAGAGGCTTGAAAGAGGCCTCCCCTGAAAGCTGGATTCCCACCGATCGTTTATTTCAAATCTTAGCCCAGTAGCTGAAAAGTAGGCGCTAAAAGGTCCTGCCAAAATCACATAGGTCGTTGTTACAATTTACTCAATAAAGGCCAACTACTGGAGAGAAACAGAGTGCTTTGACGCTCGCCATTCGCCCCCACAGCCGTCCAGAGACTCGGGGGAGGCCTCCCCTGAAAGCTGGATTCCCACCGATCGTTTGTTTCAAATCTTATCCCACTAGCTCAAAAGTAAGCGCTAAAAAGTCCTGCCAAAGTCACATAGGTTGTCATGTTACAATTTAGTCAATAAAGGCCTACTACTGGAGCAAAACCGAGTGCTTCGACGCTCGCCGTTCGGCCCCACGAGCTCCGAGAGGCTTGGAAGAGGCCTCCCTTGAAAGCTGTATTCCCAAGGCTTGTCTGTGGGAATTCCTAGCCCGCTAGGCTGAAATTAAGCGACCTAAAGTCGTGCCGAAGTCAAATCGGTCGTCATGGTACTCGAGCGAAACTGAGTGCTTTAACGCTCGCCGCTCGGCCCCACAGCCGTCCAGAGACTCGGGGGAGGCCTCCCCTGAAAGCTGGATTCCCACCGATCGTTTGTTTTAAATCTTAGCCCACTAGCTCAAACGTAAGCGCTAAAAAGTCCTGCCAAAATCACATAGGTCGTCATGTTACAATTTAGTCAATAAAGGCCTATTACTGGACCGAAACTGAGTGCTTTAACGATCGCCGCTCAGCCCCACAGCCGTCCAGAGACTCAGGGGAGGCCTCCCCTGAAAGCTGGATTCCCACCGATCGTTTGTTTCAAATCTTAGCCCACTAGATCAAAAGTAGGCACTAAAAAGTCCTGCCAAATTCACATAGGTCGTCATGTTACAATTTAGTCAATAAAGGCCTACGACTGGAGAGAAACTGAGTGCTTTGACGCTCACCGTTCGGCCCCACAACCGTCCAGAGATTCGGGGGAGGCCTCCCCTGAAAGCTGGATTCCCACCGATCGTTTTTTTCAAATCTTAGCCCAGTAGCTGAAAAGTAAGCGCTAAAAAGTCCTGCCAAAATCACATAGGTCGTCATGTTACAATTTAGTCAATAAAGGCCTACTACTGGAGCGAAACCGAGTGCTTTGACGCTCACCGCTCGGCCCCACAACCTCTGAGAGGCTTGAAAGAGGCCTCCCCTGAAAGCTGGATTCCCACCGATCGTTTATTTCAAATCTTAGCCCAGTAGCTGAAAAGTAGGCGCTAAAAAGTCCTGCCAAAATCACATAGGTCGTTGTTACAATTTACTCAATAAAGGCCAACTACTGGAGAGAAACAGAGTGCTTTGACGCTCGCCGTTCGCCCCCACAGCCGTCCAGAGACTCGGGGGAGGCCTCCCCTGAAAGCTGGATTCCCACCGATCGTTTGTTTCAAATCTTATCCCACTAGCTCAAAAGTAAGCGCTAAAAAGTCCTGCCAAAGTCACATAGGTTGTCATGTTACAATTTAGTCAATAAAGGCCTACTACTGGAGCAAAACCGAGTGCTTCGACGCTCGCCGTTCGGCCCCACGAGCTCCGAGAGGCTTGGAAGAGGCCTCCCTTGAAAGCTGGATTCCCAAGGCTTGTCTGTGGGAATTCCTAGCCCGCTAGGCTGAAATTAAGCGACCTAAAGTCGTGCCGAAGTCAAATCGGTCGTCATGGTACTCGAGCGAAACTGAGTGCTTTAACGCTCGCCGCTCGGCCCCACAGCCGTCCAGAGACTCGGGGGAGGCCTGCCCTGAGAGCTGGATTCCCACCGATCGTTTGTTTTAAATCTTAGCCCACTAGCTCAAACGTAAGCGCTAAAAAGTCCTGCCAAAATCACATAGGTCGTCTTGTTACAATTTAGTCAATAAAGGCCTATCACTGGACCGAAACTGAGTGCTTTAACGATCGCCGCTCAGCCCCACAGCCGTCCAGAGACTCAGGGGAGGCCTCCCCTGAAAGCTGGATTCCCACCGATCGTTTGTTTCAAATCTTAGCCCACTAGTTCAAAAGTAGGCACTAAAAAGTCCTGCCAAATTCACATAGGTCGTCATGTTACAATTTAGTCAATAAAGGCCTACGACTGGAGAGAAACTGAGTGCTTTGACGCTCACCGTTCGGCCCCACAACCGTCCAGAGATTCGGGGGAGGCCTCCCCTGAAAGCTGGATTCCCACCGATCGTTTGTTTCAAATCTTAGCCCAGTAGCTGAAAAGTAGGCGCTAAAAAGTCCTGCCAAAATCACATAGGTCGTCATGTTACAATTTAGTCAATAAAGGCCTACTACTGGAGCGAAACCGAGTGCTTTGACGCTCACCGCTCGGCCCCACAACCTCTGAGAGGCTTGAAAGAGGCCTCCCCTGAAAGCTGGATTCCCACCGATCGTTTATTTCAAATCTTAGCCCAGTAGCTGAAAAGTAGGCGCTAAAAAGTCCTTCCAAAATCACATAGGTCGTTGTTACAATTTACTCAATAAAGGCCAACTACTGGAGAGAAACAGAGTGCTTTGACGCTCGCCGTTCGCCCCCACAGCCGTCCAGAGACTCGGGGGAGGCCTCCCCTGAAAGCTGGATTCCCACCGATCGTTTGTTTCAAATCTTAGCCCACTAGCTCAAAAGTAAGCGCTAAAAAGTCCTGCCAAAGTCACATAGGTTGTCATGTTACAATTTAGTCAATAAAGGCCTACTATTGAAGCGAAACCGAGTGCTTCGACGCTCGCCGTTCGGTCCCACAAGCTCCGAGAGGCTTGGAAGAGGCCTCCCTTAAAAGCTGGATTCCCAAGGCTTGTCTGTGTTAATTCCTAGCCCGCTAGGCTGAAATTAAGCGACCTAAAGTCGTGCCGAAGTAAAATCGGTCGTCATGGTACTCGAGCGAAACCGAGTGCTATGACGCTCGCCGTTCGGCCCCACGACCTCCGAGAGGCTTGGAAGAGGCCTCCCCTGAAAGCTGGATTCCCACCGATCGTTTGTTTCAAATCTTCGCCCAGTAACTGAAAAGTAGGCGCTAAAAAGTCCTGCCAAAATCACATAGGTCGTCATGTTACAATTTAGTCAATAAAGGCCTACTACTGGACCGAAACTGAGTGCTTTAACGCTCGCCACTCTGCCCCACAGCCGTCCAGAGACTCGGGGGAGGACTCCCCTGAAAGCTGGATTCCAACAGATCGTTTGTTTCAAATCTTAGCGCACTAGGTAAAAAGTAAGCGCTAAAAAGTCCTGCCAAATTCACATAGGTTGTCATGTTACAATTTAGTCAATAAAGGCCTACTACTGGAGCGAAACCGAGTGCTTTGACGCTCGCCGTTCGGGCCCACAACCTCCGAGAGGCTTGAAAGAGGCCTCCCCTGAAAGCTGGATTCCCACCGATCGTTTCTTTCAAATCTTAGCCCAGTAGCTGAAAAGTAGGCGCTAAAAAGTCCTGCCAAAATCACATAGATCGTCATGTTACAATTTAGTCAATAAAGGCCTCCTACTGGACCGAAACTGAGTGCTTTAATGCTCGCCGCTCGGCCCCACAGCCGTCCAGAGACTCGGGGGAGGACTCCCCTGAAAGCTGGATTCCCACCGATAATGTGTTTCAAATCTTAGCCCACTAACTCAAAAGTAAGCGCTAAAATGTCCTGCCAAAATCACATAGGTCGTCATGGTCCAATTTAGTCAATAAAGGCCTACTACTGGACCGAAAACGAGTGCTTTGACGCTCGCCGTTATGCCCCACGACCTCCGAGAGGCTTGGAAGAGGCCTCCCCTGAAAGCTGGATTCCCACCGATCGTTTCTTTCAAATCTTTGCCCAGTAGCTGAAAAGTAGGCGCTAAAAAGTCCTGCCAAAATCACATAGGTCGTCATGTTACAATTTAGTCAATAAACGCTTCCTACTGGACCGAAACCGAGTGCTTTGACGCTCGCCGTTAGGCCCCACGACCTCTGAGAGGCATGGAAGTGGCATCCCCTGAAAGCTGGATTCCCAAGGATTGTCTGTGTGAATTCCTAGCCCGCTAGGCTGAAATTAAGCGACCTAAAGTCGTGCCGAAGTCAAATCGGTCGTCATGGTACTCGAGCGAAACTGAGTGCTTTAACGGTCGCCGCTCGGCCCCACAGGCGTCCAGAGACTCGGGGGAGGCCTCCCCTGAAAGCTGGATTCCCACCGATCGTTTGTTTCAAATCTTAGCCCACTAGGTCAAACGTAGGCGCTAAAAAGTCTTGCCAAAGTCACATAGGTCGTCATGTTACAATTTAGTCAATAAAGGCCTACTACTGGAGCGAA
>NW_026904672.1:0-7143 GCF_024500275.1 Phycodurus eques | reverse complement strand
ACATACAAATGGTTGAAGAAAGTCCTTTGATGTAGAACTACAAAGAAAAGATGGTTGGCTTGAATACAGATCTCCAAACATTTGGCCCTCTCAAATATACTACACACCACCACAAGAGGAAAGTGATTCAACCGTTTCATGCAGTGGGAGAGTGGGCAACAGTGATTGCACTTCAATGATTGTTCCAGTGTGGCTCTCTTGGGCAGCAGAGAAAGGCCAAGAAATCAAAGCTCAAAGCTAAACTACATATTCCCCCCTTTAATGAGATCTCCAAACTCATTACAAGACATAGAAGCAGCAACTAACACCTGGCAAGAAACAACAAAGGCATATACTTAAGGTTAACCATTAACTTGGAAAAACAATTATCCTAATAAGGCCAAATCACTCCCTGCGTCCCCTTGTCGCCTCCTGAGGTCATACGTGAGTACCAAACAGCCAAATAAACCAAATCTCCTTCCCGCGAAGAATAACGACACGACGCTCGCCAATCCTAAATGTAGGCATTTGTATGTGCAGCCTCGTCGGAGCGCCAAGGATTCGCGGCTCTCAGTCGAAAAACCTCTCTCTTCAGAGACGAGGAAAAGAGAGAGAGCCATAGCAAGCCTCCTTCAGAGCCCCTTGTAGCAAATCGCCCAAGGGGACCCTGACACAGATGACAAAACATACACAACAGAATAATACAATTATTGAAATAAATGAACAAAAACAGAGTAAACCACAAAAATACAACTGTGGAAGCAAACATAAAAATACACACAAATGAAAATAGAAAAACTCATAAAGGTGGTCTCCCTCCATATGGTCTACAGTTCGTGACATTAACGAAATTCAGAACCCTTCCGCCCATGGCCCGCTGTCCACAATCACAGTACATGAACAAGTCCCAGAATCCAGGTTTATACAAGCGGGACCCCAAACAGCTCCAGAACACTCCTGGAAAAACAAAAACATCTGCCAATATTTTGCAACAAAATCAAACATAATACAACAAATTGTCAAATGGATATCAAACAATGCAACATATGGAGGGCAGTCATGTCCACAGAGCTGGAGCAGACACAGTAGGGGGAGTCGTTTAATCCTTAAGTGCCAATACCCCCCTTGCATCGCCTTATGCCTCCAAACCACTGTGGACATGACTCCTGTGCGTACCACAGCTGAATATTATTGTTTGAAACAAAATAGCATGAAATTAATCTGGGTAAAGAAAATGACCTAACTTCCACTTAAAAACAATCCACAAAAGTTCCCATTAGATATGCATCTAGTACCGTGGACTCCATTGATACCACGTCACCATGAGTTTCACCTCCCTTTAATACTGGCAATTGTACTTTGACTCCCGGCATTACAATGCCAACCCACCTAAGGATCATGTCCTTTGCAAATGTGAGCAGCAAGGTGCAGAAGCAAACCATCACACACAAAGCCAATACGAGCGCTGCTAAAATTTGAACAGCAGTTTTCCTTTTGACATCAGACTTTATGGGATCTTGATTCCGTCTACTGCCTTAGAGGAAACAATACTTCCTTTAATAGTTAGCCCTTTCGAGGGGGCTCTAACTCGTCCTTTGTCTTCGACCAGGTCGACTAAATGGGTATTATAGGTTATCTTTAACCATTTAGTAAGGGCACCTCGACTATTCGATAACTGTCTGATACAAGAACTTGTATATGGTCCCCAGTCTGTGGTTTGGACACACTGTATGACTAGTGCAGTCACCTTTGACCACAACCCTCCCCACAGTATTAAACAACAAGAAATTATCGTCTAAAATTAACCTTGGCAGATCAGGTTATTCTCATGATTATCTTTCCAATCGGCACCTTGTTTACAAAGATCAGTATCATATTGCGGACACCCACATGGTAGTCAAATGGAGTTCCCTTCAATTGGTTTTACCATATCAACAAAAGTCCACAAATAGTTCCCTCATTGGCCCATTGGGTGTTGGAATGTAACCTGGAGGTGTCAGTCATCACCCCTCTCCGGACATTGTCTTTCAGACATATGGTGCATCTGCCTATCCATCCATTCATTTTCTGAGCCGCTTATCCTCACAAGGGTCGCGGGAGTCCAGCTGTCATCGGGCAGGAGGCAGGGTGCACCCTGAACTGGTTGCCAACCAATCGCAGGTCACATAGAAACACACAACCATTCGCACTCACATTCAAACCTACGGGCACTTTAGAGTCTTCAATTAACCTACCATGAATGTTTTTTGGGAAGTGGGAGGAAACCGGAGTGCCCGGAGAAAACCCACGCAGGCACAGGGAGAACATGCTAACTCCACACGGGCGGGGCTGGGGATTGAACCCCGGTCCTCAGTCTGTAAGGCAGACCCTCTAACCAGTCGTCCACCGTGGGGTGGATAAAGGGTGATAAAGGAGTTTATATTCACCCTTTAAGGTCTGGGAAATTTTAGTACCCCGAATTACCACCCGGCTACACCTTCCCCCTTCTAAGGATTTTGATGTCCTCATCAAAATTTTAAATGACTAAAGCAGTCTGACTGTTAACAGATGAGTGAAAATTTGAACAAGTGAAACACAACGCCATGGGGTGGCACCAACTGGTGAGACAGGAACTCCTTCTAGAGTCCTTGTATACTCTGGGCTTGCCAAGTTCATCATAGCTCAGCTTGACTACTGGACAGTTGACCCTCCTTGGGCGTGCCACCGTTTGGATGATGACGGGTTGGGAGTGCTTTGTCGACATTTCAGCAGTTTGTGTCAGCAGTTCGTCCCGGTAAATTACAAATGGTCTTGTACAAATGACTTCCTCACACTCTGACACCGATGAGGTGGCTTCTTCCTGGTTGCTTGACAACCTCGGGTCTTTGGTCTTCTGTTGTCGTGACCTGGTTACCGGTTTTGGTAGAGATTCCTCTTGAACCCTTTCCACAGGGAGTCGTACAAGATAACCGATGGGCAACAGATGGTTTCGATGGACTGTTTTTACTGAACCCATACCTCTCTCAGGCTTGTTCTGGTACACGGGTAAATTAGGCATTTTCTCCACCACAACATATGGTGAGGGCCTCCATTTACATTTGAGTTTGTGCTTGTCTTGAACGGCAATATTTCTGAGCATTACTCTGTCACCTCTGTCGCGTACTTGCTCTTTAACGTGCTTGTCATTGGATTTCTTGTTTCTTTGATGGTTCTTGTCTGACATTTCTTTGGCAAGAGTATATGCTCTTTTTTTAGCTTGGCAACATACTGATGAAAGGACTTTGCCTTTTGACTTTTGTCGACCATACCTCAACAGAGGTCCACCGGTAGCCGAGCCTCTCTGCCAAACATTAGCAAGTAGGGCGAGTAACCAGTTGCCTCATTTTGTGCACAATTGTAAGCATCGACTAACTGACTTATCTTTTGGCTCCACTTCTGTTTGTCTCTTGGGTCAAGAGTGCCTAGGATTGACAAGAGCGTGCGGTTGAATCTTTCTGGTTGAGGATCTCTCTGAGGATGGTAAGGAGAAGTTCTTGACTTGCGAATGTCTAGCATGTTCAGGAGGTCGTGTATCAGTATGCTTTCGAATTCACGCCTCTGATCCGAATGTCTTCGGGCAAGGAGACCATAGTGAACGAAGTAACGCTCACACACTATCTTCGCTACTGTTGTTGCTCTTTGGTCCTTGGCGGGAAAAGCTTGGGCATATTGGGTAAAGTGGTCTGTCACTACAAGAATGTTAGCATAACCTTGGGAGTCAGGTTCAAGTGACAGTTAATCGATACACACAAGGTCAAGAGGGCCTTGGCTTGTGATCTCATTTAACGGAGCAGCTCTTTGGGGCAGTGCTTTACTAGTGATGCATACTGCTCTACATACTGCTCAACCTCAGATCCCATCTTCGGCCAGAAGAATCTAGCTCTGATGAATTCGAGAGTCTTGTCCACGCCCAAGTGTCCAGACTCGTCATGCAAGGATTTCAGGACCATGGCAACATACTCTTTGGGTAGGACTAGCTGATGCACTTCAAATCCATGTCTTTCAACTCTTCTATAGAGAAGTTTATCTTTAACAACGAGCTTACTTGCTTCCTTACTGAGCAACGCTGGAGTCGGGTACTCTCTAGTTGACAATGGTGGACCACCACTCAGTGACTGTTTAACTGGAGCAATAGTGGGGTCGGTGTCTTGAGCTCATATGAGGTCTCTGTGACTGAGTTGCGTGAGTAAATCCAACTCCAGCCGAACTGGGTATGCAAAATACTCCGGGATGCCTACAGGAGACATTCCAACCGACTCAACAACAACTGCGGGCATCTCTTTACACTTGATGGGTTTACAGATAGCTTTGATGCTTTCAGAGGGAATAGTCTGCCAACCTTCCTCAGTAGAAAGAAGGGGATTGCATAACAGTGAATCCGCATCTATGTAGAAAGAGCTGATAGCCAACGATGGCCCGTAACATTTAGTTTTGCTGTGAGGGGGTTGTTATCGGTTCTCACAGTAAAATTAGCTCCATATAGGTAATCGTGGAACTTGTCAACCACAGCCCACTTGAGCGCCAAACACTTGAGATGGTGCACAGGGTAGTTTTTCTCTGAAGCACTCAACTTGCGACTTGCGAAAGCAACGGGTCTTAAGCCTTCAGGATACTCTTGGTTGAGGACAGCGCCGAAACCATGGAAACTGGCATCAATGTGAAGGATGTAGGATTTGGTTGGATCAACGAATGCCAACACCGGTGAATTTGTGAGGCACTGAATGATTGTCTGAAATGCTTCTGAGCAGGACTCATCCCACCGGTCACCAAAGGGCTCTTTGACCTTGTAGTAGGTCTGGTCAGGTGACGGAGCGGAATTTCTTCTCTTTTGTGTTGGAGGATACCCTGTGCACAGTTCTGTGAGTGGTCGAACTATGATGGAGTAGTTTTTAATAAATCTGCAGTAGTATCCACAGAACCCCAGAAAGGACTGCAGCGATGGGAGATCTGTGGGTTGCTTCCACCTCATCACAGCATCAACTTTGGCTAGTTCTCTGGCAATACCATGCTCTGACACAATATGCCCAACGTAAGTGACTTGGGTGCGGCAAAACTGACACTTGTCCAGAGAAAACTTGAGACCTGCTTCTTCCAGACGCATAATTACCTTGAGTCTTTTTTCATGTTCCTCCAAAGTTTTACCACACACGATCAAATCATCCAGGTAAACAATTACTTCAAGCAGGTGGAAGTCACCAACGGCTTTTTCCATTCGTCGCCGAAATGTTGCAGGGGCCCCTGTGATTCCCTGAGGCATCTGTTCAAACTGGAAGAATCCCATAGGACATATGAAGGCAGTCTTCTCCTTGTCCTCTGCGGCCATCAGAATTTGATAATAGCCACTGCGCAGGTCTAACACAGAAAACCACTTGCTGCCGGCCAAGCAATCAAGGGCATCGTTGATGCGGGGCACAGTGTACTGATCTGGGATGGTTCTGCGATTCAGGGTGCGATAGTCGATGCACATACGAAGTTGACCATTCTTTGTAAGTGCTAGGACAATGGACGAAGCGTGTGGACTCCTGAACTCTTTTATGATCCAAGCCGCCAGCAGCCCTTGAAGGTGGCACCGGAGATCATCCAAGTCAGCAGGAGCAATGCGGCGGGACCTCTCTCTGAAAGGAGTGTTATCGCTTAAACAAATGTGATGCTATACTCCTTTTGCCAAACCTACATCCCATTCCTCAGTAGAAAACACACTGGGGTGCTGGGCAAGTGTTTGGCTGAGTCTTACTTTCCATTCCTCGCTGATACGGGAGTCCCTGAAGTCAAACAAAGAAGGACATGACAGAGGTCCATAGCTGGGACAGTTTCCCTATGGGGACTTGAAGTATCTGTTAGTATCTGTTACCACATCAGCAACATCCAAATGAGCGAGGACAGTCCCTATTGGGATGGCGGTTGGTTTTAGAGATTCATTTTGCAAAAGCACCAGGAACTTGTTAGGGTCTAGAAGCTTTGAAAACAATAGTGTTGACTGGACTAGAACACTTGGAGGGAGAGCAGGCGAGTAAGCACGTTCGGTGATTAGTTTACTGTCTCCAATGTCTTGCTTTTCATTTACT
Organism: Phycodurus eques; assembly: GCF_024500275.1. NCBI lineage: Eukaryota > Metazoa > Chordata > Actinopteri > Syngnathiformes > Syngnathidae > Phycodurus > Phycodurus eques. The sequence goes on along the minus strand of NW_026904672.1, from coordinate 1,081 downwards.
TTGCATATAGCAATGCGCTCAGTGCCAGGAAGTATGATCAGAGGACCCAGACCAATCCATTTAACCTCTGCCACAGGTGAGTCTTTGTCTCAAGTACTCTTGATGGCAGGAAAAGGGACCCACTTGTACCTTTACTGAGTTGACACACTCCATGTCGTTTCTTTTTACTTTGGAGTGAGAAGGCCTGACTCCACTAACATTGGTGCCGATGAGGACCGGTATAGTTTCCGAACAACGAGGGTCAGGACATACCAGTGCCAGGACACTGACCGGCCGGACAGTGTTGGGCTTGGACTTTTGAGGCAATTCTATCTCAACTTGAATATAACCCTTGTACGGGTAACTGTCTTCTGACCCACTCAGGCCCCAAATGGCTAGTCCGGTCACAGGGTTCAATGGTAGATGGGACAGGTTGGCAGCATACCAGCTGTCAAAGATTATGGTAATTTGGGAGCCACTGTCAATCAGTGCAGTGCAGGGGTTGCCATTAATCTTTACTTGGGCAGTAGACTGTGGTCAGTCCGTCTGGCAAGCTGTGGTACTGAGCCTAAACACAGCTTCTATTGGCAGTGGCATTTATTGTCTTTGTCTTTGCCTCATCAGATTTCTGGCTGTGTTTAGACTTTCTCTGAACTTGCAGTAATTTCTGTATGACTTTAGGATAGTTCTCTGGGGCAACACATTGAGTTGAAAAATGTCCATCTTCCCCACATCGGTAACAGAAGAAGTCACTTGCATTCCTGGCCACGAGGGGTTTTGCCTGCTGGGGCGTTGATGTGTCTCTTTGGTGGGGGCCAATTCGGGGATTGTACTTGGGCCTCACTGACATTGCGGATATTTGCTTTTGGAGCTAGACGACTTCTTTCTGTAGAGCTTGAATGTTCTTGTCTTCCGCACTCTCAGCCTCAACCGAAACTCCTGTCGGATGACAAGGCATGACAGAAGGCACAGTGAGCTTGTGTACTTGCGCTTTCAATTGGTGTATTTCGTCTTTCAAGTCTCTGAGCTCAGCGTCTGAGGTTACTGTAGCAATTTTGGCATAAAGAGCTTGGGACTGATGTAGTCTGCTACGCGCAGATTC
>NW_026904671.1:0-7162 GCF_024500275.1 Phycodurus eques | reverse complement strand
TGTTAGATATATTGTAGAAGTTATCATTTATTTGCTTAGCTTGCATTAGTATTATGGACAATGTTTAGAAAGAAAGATGTCTCGCCTTCAAGAAGATGACTCAGCAGGAATCATCTGAGAGAAGGACGTGGCCGGGACGTGGCAGGTGCCATGTTTTCACCTTGAAACCCTACCCTTAGTGTGTTGTGTCTTGTAGCTTAGTACGTTATGTCTTGTAAACTTAGAAACCTCCCTATTTTCAAATAAATGCAGGAGCGACGGGAGAGATTGTTTAGAGCGTGTTGAGAGGCTGTAACCTGAACAATCTCCCATGCGCCCTCCTCATGAGTAAAATGACCAACGTCTTCATTCCTTTTGTGTTTATTCATTATAATGTTTGGTGAGATAAATCCAACATTAAATTGGTCCTTCGAGCCGGATGTCTACACACCCGAGGATTCCAGTTGTGGAGCCGACACCCAGTTAAGAGACCGTGGCCACGGCAATTGAGACCCTTTCCGGGACTGGTCTTCGTACTCCTCAACTGGGATCTGAAGGTTGACGACAATCCACAGGATTGAAGACGACTGGTGAGTTAAATTTTTAAAAATGTTTTGAATGTATCGCGCGACAAAGAAGTCTGCGGCGAAATAAACCTTGTGTAATACTAGTCACTGGCAAGTAAATGGACGGCGGAGTCCTACAAATTCCGCATGGACGGCGGAGTCCTACAAATTCCGCATGGACGGCGGAGTCCTATACGTGCTAAAATTCCGTGTTAAAATAAAAAAAAAAAAAATTTATTTCAAAAAATAAAGGACGGCGGAGTCCTAGACGTACTTAAAATTCCGTGCCTTTGTGTTTCCGTGTTTCCATGTTTTCGTGTGTTTGTTAAAACGTTACTAATTTCGTGTGTGTGTGTGTAAAAGTATGGATGTAAGAGACTGGATTGTAAGTGACAACTGAGTTTGGAAGCAGAGGCAAGAATCCTCCGCCCCATTTGGGGTAGAAGGTTGAGGTTTACCATAACTCAGACATTCATTGTCACCCAGTCATTGTTTGAATAAAGTCAGTATTAAGTCACTCTAGGTGCGAATAAACTGACTTCCAAATTCACAAAAATGGGAAACAATAACAATAAAACGAATCCAACAGAAAGCCTGACGTGTAAAGACTGGCAATGTGTACAACTTCAAAACCCTTCCAAAATAAAACATTTAAACACGCGGATAACCAAATACGGTTTCGCTGGCTAGCTAAATTCGCAAAAATTAGTTCAACTTCGAAACAAAATAGAGGGTCGACACAAAAAATAATATATCACAAATGGAAAAAGATGGATTTGACGACTTACTTTTTGGCTAAACATGGCGTCTAAAAGAGAAAAAGGATAGGAGAAAAAGAAATACTATCGAGGCAAAGAGGGAGATAATTTTAGAGGACGCAGCAGAGTAAGATATGGTCGAAAATGTTATGATAATACCATCTGTTGGTGCTGTGGAGATAAAGGCCACATCGCACGTAACTGCCCTAAGAAAAATAACAGAGAATATGGACAAACAACCGCATGACTAAGCCAACCTGATTCCCAACTCAACAAATCCTCAAATCCTCAAATCCACAAATAGAAAACAAACTGGAATACAGTGCGTCAACTGGTCTAATCAGGAATGCGATGTTTTGGACAACGCAGGCTGATGAAGGGAGACACATGCATCCTGTATGATTGGACCAAATGATCCTCACTGAAATTGATGAAGAAATATTGACATAAGCAATGCTTTCGTTTCTATACCAATAGAAAAGAACAGTCAAATTTGGTTTGCATTTAAATTTGAGGGAGAAAATATATTTTTACTAGATTACCACAAGGTTACTGTGAAAGTCCAACCATTTATTCACAAGTATAATAACAAGCATGTCTAAATTCACTCCCCCAGGAGGGCGCGACATGCAAAGATTCATTAGCCTTACTGTGTCATCTAGCAGAGGAGGGACATAAAGTTAACAAGAATAAATTGCAATGGTGTAAAAAACAAGTCAAATATCTGGTACATAATCTAAGTGTAGGAGGAAGGACTATATTAGAAGGCAGAAAAGCTACAGTTTTAAAAAACCCTAAACCACAAACAAAGAAACATATGATGTCATTTTTAGGTCTGACAAATTAAGGGAGAGCATGGATTCAAAACTATGCAGAAATTATTGCACCATTGTCAAAATTTATGTATGAAGCAAACCTTAAAATGACATCACCTGTTCTATGGAATACAGAGGCAGAAAAGACCTTCTGTGACATTAAACAACATTTGGTGTCCAGGGCTGCGCTCGGCCTTCCAAATTTAATGATAAAACATTCATTCAAATTGTAGATTGTAAACACTATGACATGACCTCCGTACTTACACAACAATATGGTGATAAACTGAGACCAATAGCTTATTTTTCAACTAGACTAGACAACGTGACGTGTGCATTACTGCATTGTGTCAGAGCAGTTGTGGCAGCTTCAATGGCAATAGAGAGCAGTTCCACGATTGTGTTATTTCATCCATTAACTCTTAAGGACCCACATACAGTGTCTGCTCTCCTATTGCAAACCAATATGGCGTTTTTAACACCTGCAAGATATTTATCTTGCATGGCCATCTTGCTGTCACAACCACATTTGACTGTTGAGCGATGCACAACCTTAAATCCAGCCACGCTAACACCCTTACCTGATGAAGGCACGCAGCATGATTGTCAGGAATTGGACGAACAAACTGCTGAATTAGTAGCATTAACCGAGGCATGCAAACTAAAAATAAATAAAGATGGTACAATCTATACTGATAGCCAGTAAGAGGGTTCCACAACAAGAACGCAATTCAAAGTGCAAAACTACAAAATGAAATTTACATTAGCAAAGAGAAAAAAAAATAAAAATAAATAACTATTCAAATGGGCTGCTATATTGAGACATGCTGTGTCACATGTCTCAACAGGAGGGATGGTAAGACAGATAAATCAATATTATACAACTTATGGTTTTAATTCCTATTAAAATAATAATAATAATAATAATAATAATTTGTAGAGCATGTATGATTTGTGCTAGGTATAATCCACAAGGCAATTTGAGGCCCAGGAGAGGAATATTGAATTAAACCAAAGTGAAGGAAAAAAGTATTGTTTGGTTATCATAGATGCATTTTCTAAATGGATCGAATTATTCTCAACAAAATCACCTGATGCTCTGACGGTGGCAAAAGCACTATGTAAAGACATCATTCCAAAATATGGCATACCTGAAACCATTTACAGTGATAATGGGACTCATTTTGTAAATCAAATAATCAATAAAATAGGAACCATGTTCCACATCAATTTGAAAAACCATTGTGCTTACCACCACCCTCAGAGTGTAGGTCGAGTGGAAAGAATGAATGGGACAATAAAAAATAGCAGAAAGAAACACGTGGGTTCATTTAACACACTGTAAAAGAGTCATTTCAGCTGAGTACTCAAATAGGGAAGGTGAGCAAAAGTCTGATAACGGAGCGGGAGCAGATGTGTAGATTCTGAAAACGCTTGCTGGTCAGTGAAGAAAAAAGACACCGACCCGTTTAGTGAGAACTCAGCAGAATGGCACACCCGCGTTGGTTACGAGATTCGATGAGTTGTTACATAGCAACTTTGGTTACTATAGTGTTGATTTTGTTTTGTGGTACATGGGACGTCCCACCCTAAATGATACAACGCATTTTTTAGATAGGAAATCACCTACCAACTGGACCAATATGACCAACCCAATAATAAAAAATTTGGAAGCATTAACTCGTACCAAAAGGAGTACAGTTGATGATCAGAACTGTGGGCATGACCTCCAAATGCGGCAAAACAGTTTAATATTTTGTGCCTCCCAAAATCAAGATACTTTAATCATAATTCCATATGCGGCTCTCACCAATGATGCTCAAGAGAATGGGCAGAATTGAGGATTGGTGAAACAGGTTATGATTGGTCCAGTTGGTCACAAAAAAATAGCAAAAGAATATAGAAAGAAGTTTAACATAAGCAAAATGGCCCATAGTTTAATATTGAAATACAAATCAAGTCACCCAGTGTGTTTGATGATGAGTTTGTGGGCATATTCTGGCGGAAAAGATCCCCACTTCCGAGTAGCATTGTGTTATGGCAACCGTGTTGAACCAGAAATGCCATTAAAAAACTTCAAAGAAAAGTGTACACATTTTAATGGTTAATAACATAACTACTTATGATTGGTTCCTTGTAGTCACAGGAGTTTCGGGACAAAATTCTATTCTAGTAGCACCGAATAATTTCACTTGTATAAACATGATTAGTAAAGGAAAAAAAAATAAAAAATAGGACCACTTAACGACACACGGTGTAAAGTAACCTTAAAAGTCGGACCAAAATTTATGCCAGTATCACGGAGCAGCAGCTGGTGGTGGTCCGGAGATGATAGACTGTTTGATAGATTACCTAAAGATCTGGATTGTGAACTATTATCACTTTGATATTGCATGTGTCAGTATACCCTATGCCTGTTCAAGATTTAATGGAAAGGGCACCAATGTTTTTGTCCAATCTAGAACATAGACAAAAAATAGATTTATCCTGGCAGAGGCAAAATTATCCAACACAAAATATACATCAACGCCATAGGTGTTCCTCATGGGGTTCCTAATCAATACAAATTAGCTGACCAAGTTGCAGGAGGACTTCATATGCTGGTGGTGTACGATGAATAAAAATGTTGATGGGATAAACTATATCCACTTCAATGTACAGAGATTAGGAAATTGGACTCAGAGTGGGTTGGAAGCTGTGCATGAGCAGCTCAAAGCTACCTCTTCAAGGACGTTCCAAAAGCGCATAGCTGTCGACACACTCCTCGCAAGAGAGGGAGGTGTTTGCGGTATGTTTGGAGAACAAACAATACTGCTTCAGATGGCAGCTTGACCAGAGCCATCGATGGTCTACGGACCCTCAATCAACACTCCTTGTGGGACAGCTGGATGGACGTTTTTGGTAAATATAAAACCCTAATTTCACCAATATTGATATCAATTGCTGTTTTTGCAGCCATTCTGACATTTTGTGGATGTTGTTGTATCCCATGCATTCGGGCTTTAATCAGTAAATTAATCACCACAGCCATAACCCCATGGAGAACCGTATGGAGATGATGTATCCATTACTGTTTGATGATAAAGATAATGATGATGATGATGATGATTTTGCTTTAACTGATTTGTTTCCTGATTCAGATGATTACGATGTTTAGACTACAAAATTCATGTATGACAAATTTACTCTGAGTATAAATGTATTTGTTTCATAAAAATGATTCTACAGTTAAAAAATCGAAATGCAAGTGACTGTAAGATGATATGAGAATTTGTGCAAATACATGATAAACAGGAGGGAAATGTTAGATATATTGTAGAAGTTATCATTTATTTGCTTAGCTTGCATTAGTATTATGGACAATGTTTAGAAAGAAAGATGTCTCGCCTTCAAGAAGATGACTCAGCAGGAATCATCTGAGAGAAGGACGTGGCCGGGACGTGGCAGGTGCCATGTTTTCACCTTGAAACCCTACCCTTAGTGTGTTGTGTCTTGTAGCTTAGTACGTTATGTCTTGTAAACTTAGAAACCTCCCTATTTTCAAATAAATGCAGGAGCGACGGGAGAGATTGTTTAGAGCGTGTTGAGAGGCTGTAATCTGAACAATCTCCCATGCGCCCTCCTCATGAGTAAAATGACCAACGTCTTCATTCCTTTTGTGTTTATTCATTATAATGTTTGGTGAGATAAATCCAACAGAGTTTTACACACATTTGCAGTTTTTTATTGCTTAAAAACGCTTCCCAGCGCCTTGGCTGTACACTTTTTTTATTTTGATTCATAACTTCAAAAAGGATGCTTTCCCACTTAAATCTCTGGCTATTTAGAGTAGAAATCTGCCCTTTATACTAGTTACAGGCAGTTTTTTGCATCCAAAAGCTTTGGTTGGAGTTTTACACACATTTGCAGTTTTTTATTGCTTAAAAACGCTTCCCAGCGCCTGCTGTACACGTTTTCTATTTTGACTCATAACTTCAAAAAGGATGCTTTCCCACTAAAATCTCTGGCTATTTAGAATAGAACTCTGCCCTTTATACTTGTTACAGGCAGTTTTTGTCATCCAAAAGCTTTGGTTGGAGTTTTACACACATTTGCAGTTTTTTATTGCTTAAAAACGCTTCCCAGCGCCTTGGCTGTACACTTTTTTTATTTTGACTCATAACTTCAAAAAGGATGCTTTCCCACTAAAATCTCTGGCTATTTCGAGTAGAACTCTACCCTTTATACTAGTTACAGGCAGTTTTTTTAATCCAAAAGCTTTGGTTGGAGTTTTACACACATTTGCAGTTTTTTATTGCTTAAAAACGCTTCCCAGCGCCTGCTGTACACGTTTTCTATTTTGACTCATAACTTCAAAAAGGATGCTTTCCCACTGAAATCTCTGGCTATTTAGAGTAGAACTCTGCCCTTTATACTAGTTACAGGCAGTTTTTTGCATCCAAAAGCTTTGGTTGGAGTTTTACACACATTTGCAGTTTTTTATTGCTTAAAAACGCTTCCCAGCGCCTGCTGTACACGTTTTCTATTTTGACTCATAACTTCAAAAAGGATGCTTTCCCACTAAAATCTCTGGCTATTTAGAATAGAACTCTGCCCTTTATACTTGTTACAGGCAGTTTTTTTCATCCAAAAGCTTTGGTTGGAGTTTTACACACATTTGCAGTTTTTTATTGCTTAAAAACGCTTCCCAGCGCCTGCTGTACACGTTTTCTATTTTGACTCATAACTTCAAAAAGGATGCTTTCCCACTAAAATCTCTGGCTATTTAGAATAGAACTCTGCCCTTTATACTTGTTACAGGCAGTTTTTTTCATCCAAAAGCTTTGGTTGGAGTTTTACACACATTTGCAGTTTTTTATTGCTTAAAAACGCTTCCCAGCGCCTTGGCTGTACACTTTTTTTATTTTTACTCATAACTTCAAAAAGGATGCTTTCCCACTAAAATCTCTGGCTATTTCGAGTAGAACTCTACCCTTTATACTAGTTACAGGCAGTTTTTTTAATCCAAAAGCTTTGGTTGGAGTTTTACACACATTTGCAGTTT
>NW_026904670.1:0-7174 GCF_024500275.1 Phycodurus eques | reverse complement strand
TGATAAAACACCTGTTATTTCATCCATTCATCCATTAACTCTTAAGGACCCACATACAGTGTCTGCTCTCCTATTGCAAACCAATATGGCGTTTTTAACACCTGCAAGATATTTATCTTGCATGGCCATCTTGCTGTCACAACCACATTTGACTGTTGAGCGATGCACAACCTTAAATCCAGCCACGCTAACACCCTTACCTGATGAAGGCACGCAGCATGATTGTCAGGAATTGGCCGAACAAACTGCTGAATTAGTAGCATTAACCGAGGCATGCAAACTAAAAATAAATAAAGATGGTACAATCTATACTGATAGCCAGTAAGAGGGTTCCACAACAAGAACGCAATTCAAAGTGCAAAACTACAAAATGAAATTTACATTAGCAAAGAGAAAAAAAATAAAAATAAATAACTATTCAAATGGGCTGCTATATTGAGACATGCTGTGTCACATGTCTCAACAGGAGGGATGGTAAGACAGATAAATCAATATTATACAACTTATGGTTTTAATTCCTATTAAAATAATAATAATAATAATAATAATAATTTGTAGAGCATGTATGATTTGTGCTAGGTATAATCCACAAGGCAATTTGAGGCCCAGGAGAGGAATATTGAATTAAACCAAAGTGAAGGAAAAAAGTATTGTTTGGTTATCATAGATGCATTTTCTAAATGGATCGAATTATTCTCAACAAAATCACCTGATGCTCTGACGGTGGCAAAAGCACTATGTAAAGACATCATTCCAAAATATGGCATACCTGAAACCATTTACAGTGATAATGGGACTCATTTTGTAAATAAAATAATCAATAAAATAGGAACCATGTTCCACATCAATTTGAAAAACCATTGTGCTTACCACCACCCTCAGAGTGTAGGTCGAGTGGAAAGAATGAATGGGACAATAAAAAATAGCAGAAAGAAACACGTGGGTTCATTTAACACACTGTAAAAGAGTCATTTCAGCTGAGTACTCAAATAGGGAAGGTGAGCAAAAGTCTGATAACGGAGCGGGAGCAGATGTGTAGATTCTGAAAACGCTTGCTGGTCAGTGAAGAAAAAAGACACCGACCCGTTTAGTGAGAACTCAGCAGAATGGCACACCCGCGTTGGTTACGAGATTCGATGAGTTGTTACATAGCAACTTTGGTTACTATAGTGTTGATTTTGTTTTGTGGTACATGACGTCCCACCATAAATGATACAACGCATTTTTTAGATAGGAAATCACCTACCAACTGGACCAATATGACCAACCCGATAATAACAAATTTGGAAGCATTAACTCGTACCAAAAGGAGTACAGTTGATGATCAGAACTGTGGGCATGACCTCCAAATGCGGCAAAACAGTTTAATATTTTGTGCCCCCCAAAATCAAGATACTTTAATCATAATTCCATATGCGGCTCTCACCAATGATGCTCAAGAGAATGGGCAGAATTGAGGATTGGGGAAACAGGTTATGATTGGTCCAGTTGGTCACAAAAAAATAGCAAAAGAATATAGAAAGAAGTTTAACATAAGCAAAATGGCCCATAGTTTAATATTGAAATACAAATCAAGTCACCCAGTGTGTTTGATGATGAGTTTGTGGGCATATTCTGGCGGAAAAGATCCCCACTTCCGAGTAGCATTGTGTTATGGCAACCGTGTTGAACCAGAAATGCCATTAAAAAACTTCAAAGAAAAGTGAACACATTTTAATGGTTAATAACATAACTACTTATGATTGGTTCCTTGTAGTCACAGGAGTTTCGGGACAAAATTCTATTCTAGTAGCACCGAATAATTTCACTTGTATAAACATGATTAGTAAAGGAAAAAAAAAAAATAAATAGGACCACTTAACGACACACGGTGTAAAGTAACCTTAAAAGTCGGACCAAAATTTATGCCAGTATCACGGAGCAGCAGCTGGTGGTGGTCCGGAGATGATAGACTGTTTGATAGATTACCTAAAGATCTGGATTGTGAACTATTATCACTTTGATATTGCATGTGTCAGTATACCCTATGCCTGTTCAAGATTTAATGGAAAGGGCACCAATGTTTTTGTCCAATCTAGAACATAGACAAAAAATAGATTTATCCTGGCAGAGGCAAAATTATCCAACATAAAATATACATCAACGCCATAGGTGTTCCTCATGGGGTTCCTAATCAATACAAATTAGCTGACCAAGTTGCAGGAGGACTTCATATGCTGGTGGTGTACGATTAATAAAAATGTTGATGGGATAAACTATATCCACTTCAATGTACAGAGATTAGGAAATTGGACTCAGAGTGGGTTGGAAGCTGTGCATGAGCAGCTCAAAGCTACCTCTTCAAGGACGTTCCAAAACCGCATAGCTGTCGACACACTCCTCGCAAGAGAGGGAGGTGTTTGCGGTATGTTTGGAGAACAAACAATACTGCTTCAGATGGCAGCTTGACCAGAGCCATCGATGGTCTACGGACCCTCAATCAACACTCCTTGTGGGACAGCTGGATGGACGTTTTTGGTAAATATAAAACCCTAATTTCACCAATATTGATATCAATTGCTGTTTTTGCAGCCATTCTGACATTTTGTGGATGTTGTTGTATCCCATGCATTCGGGCTTTAATCAGTAAATTAATCACCACAGCCATAACCCCATGGAGAACCGTATGGAGATGATGTATCCATTACTGTTTGATGATAAAGATAATGATGATGATGATGATGATTTTGCTTTAACTGATTTGTTTCCTGATTCAGATGATTACGATGTTTAAACTACAAAATTCATGTATGACAAATTTACTCTGAGTATAAATGTATTTGTTTCATAAAAATGATTCTACAGTTAAAAAATCGAAATGAAGTGACTGTAAGATGATATGAGAATTTGTGCAAATACATGATAAACAGGAGGGAAATGTTAGATATATTGTAGAAGTTATCATTTATTTGCTTAGCTTGCATTAGTATTATGGACAATGTTTAGAAAGAAAGATGTCTCGCCTTCAAGAAGATGACTCAGCAGGAATCATCTGAGAGAAGGACGTGGCCGGGACGTGGCAGGTGCCATGTTTTCACCTTGAAACCCTACCCTTAGTGTGTTGTGTCTTGTAGCTTAGTACGTTATGTCTTGTAAACTTAGAAACCTCCCTATTTTCAAATAAATGCAGGAGCGACGGGAGAGATTGTTTAGAGCGTGTTGAGAGGCTGTAACCTGAACAATCTCCCATGCGCCCTCCTCATGAGTAAAATGACCAACGTCTTCATTCCTTTTGTGTTTATTCATTATAATGTTTGGTGAGATAAATCCAACACCAACACAAAATTGTGTCTCGTGAAAATAGTGAGTGGCTAATAACTCTGCGAAGTCACTCGCCGCAGTGGCTGGTGAGCAAAAAGTTCATGTCAAGCCCTGGACCTGATGAAAGAGAATATTCACACTGGCATGATCCATCCATTTTCAACACCACTTATCCTGGTTAGGGTCGCAGGGCGCTGGAGCCTATCCCAGCTGACTTCGGGTGAAAGGCAGACTACACCCTAAACTGGTTGCCAGTCAGTCACATGGTGCATATAGACAGAGACAACCATTCACACTCACATTCACATTCATACCAACACTGAGTGGGAACTGAACCCACGCTTGCCTGCACCAAAGTCAGGCAAGTGTACCAATACACCATCAGTGACTCATTGGAATGATGTTTAATCTTAAAACAAATGACTTTGGCTCCGATTTGAAATTCAGTAGCTACTTCAAGGCTTTCTGTTAACAAGTGTTGAGAATTTGCACTTTTTGTGATGTTCATTTCAAACAAGCAAATGATTCATTGAAATAGACTGTAAGGAAACTTTTAACTCTTTGGGTAAGATGGAAAACTGCATACGATGTGATCCTGAATAAAATGGACATACGTTTTCTAATGCAATCTATGATGTAACTATATCACACTGTACAGTTTCTAAACTATGTATTTGTATTTGCTTTTATTTTGCTTTGTTTTACTATACTGTCTGCTCCTAGGTCCGCCTTGCAAATGAAAATATGTTCTCAATTACCTTGTCTGGATAAATAAAGATTAAAATCAAATTTAAACAAATTAAATACTGGATACCTTTCAAATAGTGATCGTAACCTCAGGAGCTTCAAAGATTATGAGAAGGGAGTCGGCCATATTAGGACTCAGGAAGGAGCTGACCACATGACGGCGTTAGAAGAAGGCATGGTGTCCCTCCAGATTTCGGAGCCACCAATATTGAGTGGGACTCTCCACCTGCCGCAGTTTTTGGCGGATACTCTATATTCCTTAACCAATAAAGTTGTCTTTGTTCACTGCGCTTGTATCAGTCTTTTTCAATATCGCCCTTCGCAATTTGGAGTATGACAGGCCTGTCAGGGGGCTGTGGGTAATAACGGGGCAGTTCGAACGAACCGTGTGGGCAGAACAGCCGGACGTTTGCGATGGTGGCCAGCACCATCTAAATTGAGTTTTTATGCAGTTGTAAATAAACACAAGGTAACCTCACCTAGGTAGGCGTCCTCCATTTAGCAAGAGAAGAGTTTAAATGAAGAGAGAATGTGGAAAATGAAGACAATACTTGAGGTGAAGAAAAGATCGTGTTAGGCCTGGTACACACAAAGACAATCGGGTTGTTTTTGTCCCAGTTTTGCCCTGTCCCGACCGGGGACCTCAAACGCCAGACTGGACTATGTTTTAAAAGATTATCCCATGAGATTATGTCAACAAGAGGAAACAGTAGAACGTACGCTGTTTTAATTGTACTTTTATTTTTTTCTCTTTGTTTTAAATGTTTATAAGCGCTTCTTTTTATTTATTTGGAAATGCTTTTAATCATGTAAATCACATTGAGTTACCTTGTGTATGAAATGCACTCTTTAAATGAATTTGCTTTGCTTTAAATTTGAGATGTCTTAAGAGTGGATTTGTTCAGAATAAAGGGACCGATATGGGTCGGGGCCGAAAAATATTTACGACTCTTACAAAATCTCCACACGTGGAAGCCAACGTCTCCCCCAGTCATGACGTCGTGAATTGTGAAGTGAAACAGAATGGAGCCAATCAAGAAGCGCTCTGACTCAGGAACAAGGAAACAACCGCAAATAAAAACAAACGTCTTACCCGATGTCATGTTTTTTTTTTTATAAAGGGGGGTTGCCCAGACAGCAAAAAGTATTTTCCAAAGCAAGTCCCTAATGGACGACATCGCCATTCTACAGATTTGTTTCAAGACCTGTGCTGGAACACAATCCTTCTGTATGTTGTTGTGCATTTCATATTATTGGAGCACACCACAGACAACATGACAGAAATTGTTAAATGGCTGATTTTTTTATGTTCATGCGTGGGGTCTGTAGCAGATAAAACTCTTTTAAGATTGGAAAAATCCTTATGTGTGTCGGGCCTTAGGAAGTAAAATTGTCGATTGAGGAGTGTGTTGGAGGAAATTTAGGTGTGGAAGTATATCCCTGAACTGGTTGCCGGCCAATCACAGGGCACATACAAACAAACAACCGTTCGCACTCTCGGTTCAACTCCTGGTTCGCTTGTGTCGAGCTTTGGGTGTTAAACCCAATTCAGAATGCTGTATTGGATATGTTCACCTTTCTTTTTTGTTTCTTTCCTTTTTTGTTTCCTTGTTCCTTCCTTGTCTGTTTCCTTCCTTCCATACTTCCTTTCCTTCCTTCAAATCACAAATGGCTGGAGGAATTCCATTGATGTAGAAATACAAAGAAAAGATGGTTGGCTTGATAACTGCTCAAAACACTTGGTCCTCTCAAAAGAATTCTGACTTCAGTAATGCTGAAATAAACTCCATTATGACTTATCATTTGTAAATTGTAAATTCAATTCTGCTTGTGAGTTGGTTACTTGGTGGGCTGGTCTGTCAAAAACTGCATGTCCGCTATTGGGTACAACAGCCACCACAGTTTCCATAGTGTAGTGGTTATCACATTCGCCTAACATGCGAAAGGTCCCCGGTTCGAGACCGGGTGGAAACAGCTTTTCTTGTTTGTCAGGCAGCTGTTGTACGTGGTTTGCTGGTGATGTTCTGCAGTGGAAGTTACCGTAGCTTAGTGGTGTGCATGTGGACCTCATGTGTGAAAGGTTTCTGCTTCAAAGCATAGTATGAGCAAGGCCTGGTTATTATTATTATTTTAATTAATCTGCCTTGAAAAACAGCTTCGACAAAAACTTATAGATGTTTGTGGATTTGAAAAACACGTATGTAAGTCACAAATATATTTGTGTCAAAGATTTTGACATCAATCTCTCCCCATAGTGTTTCATGGCAGATAAAAAGAAAAAATATGGGGTGCTGTGTGTACATTAAGGAGGAGGAAAAAAATGAACCTCAATGATTTTAGCAAATTACGACCGAGTTTCCCGTCCTTGAGCCATCACCTTATCGTGGTGGAGGGGTTTGTGTGTCCCAATGATCCTAGGAGCTAAGTTGTCTGGGGCTTCACGCCCCTGGCAGGGTAACCAATGGCAAACAGGTCCTAGGTGAGGGACCAGACAAAGCACGACTCAAAGACCCCTTATGAAGAAGACAAATTATGGACACAGGTTTCCCTTGCCCGGACGCGGGTCACCGGGGCCCCCCTCTGGAGCCAGTCCTGGAGGTGGGGCTCGAAGGACTTCGGGTGGGGGGACGCGTCCTGACTGTTGTGTGTGCCTATGAACCAAATACCAGTTCAGAGTACCCACCCTTTTTGGAGTTCTTTGAGGGGGTGCTGGAGAGCGCTACCACTGTGGACTCCATCGTTCTGCTGGGGGACTTCAATGCTCACATGGGCAATGACAGTGAGACCTGGAAGGGCGTAATTGGGAGGAACGGCCCCCGCGATAAGAACCCGAGCGGTGTTCTGTTATTGGACTTGTGTGCTCGTCACGGATTGTCCATAACGAACACCATGTTCAAGCATAAGGGTGTCCACACGTGTACTTGGCACCAGGACACCCTAGGTCGTAGTTCGATGATTGACTTCGTGGGTCGCAGTTCGATGATCGACTTTGTGGTCGTGTCATCTGACTTGCGGCTGCATGTCTTGGACACTCGGGTAAAGAGAGGGGCGGAGCTGTCAACTGATCACCACCTGGTGGTGAGTTGGCTCCGATGGTGGGGGAAGATGCCAGTCCGATGTGGCAGGC
>NW_026904669.1:0-7194 GCF_024500275.1 Phycodurus eques | reverse complement strand
TTAAGGCTACTTTGTTACATTTTGGGATGAATGCTGGGCTTTGCTGAGACTGTGCAAGATGCTTTGCGTGAGCTCCGGATAGGCGACTTTGTGACATTTTGGGATGCGTGCTGGTACTTTGCTGGGACTGAGTGCCGCTGCATTTTGGGATCCATGCGGGTCCGTTTTGGGACTGAGTGCCGCTGCATTTTGGGATCTTTGGCTTGCATGGATGCTCGTCTCATCTGAGTCCCAGAAGGGAGCTCTGATATTCCCGCATGGGACCTCTGGGCATTAACGCTCTTGAACTTCCAGCATGGGAGCTCGCCTCATCGGGAGTCCCAGAAGGGAGCTCTGATTTCCCGCATGGACCTCGGGCATTAAGCCTCTCACTTCCAGCATGGAGCTCGTCTCATCTGAGTCCCGCGAAGGGAGCTCTGATTTCCCGCATGGACCTCTGGCATTAAGCTCTGACTTCTCAGGCATGGAGCTCGTCTCATCTGAGTCCCAGAAGGGAGCTCTGATTTCCCGCATGGACCTCTGGCATTAAGCTATGACTTCCAGCATGGAGCTCGTCTCATCTGAGTCCCAGAAGGGAGCTCTTATTTCCCGCATGGACCTCGGGCATTAAGCATGGAGCGCTTGACTTCCAGCATGGAGCTCGTCTCATCTGAGTCCCAGAAGGGGAGCTCTGATTTCCCGCATGGACCTCGGGGCATTAAGCATGGGGCTTTGACTTCCAGCATGGAGCTCGTCTCATCTGAGTCCCAGAAGGGAGCTCTGATTTCCCGCATGGACCTCGGGCATTAAGCATGGAGCTCTGACTTCCAGCATGGAGCTCGTCTCATCTGAGTCCCAGAAGGGAGCTCTTATTTCCCGCATGGACCTCTGGCATTAAGCATGGGCTTGACTTCCAGCATGGAGCTCGTCTCATCTGAGTCCCAGAAGGGAGCTCTTATTTCCCGCATGGACCTCTGGCATTAAGCTCTGACTTCCAGCATGGAGCTCGTCTCATCTGAGTACCCGGAAGGGAGCTCTGATTTCCCGCATGGACCTCGGGCATTAGGCATGGGGCTTTCACTTCCAGCATGGAGCTCGTCTCATCTGAGTCCCGGAAGGGAGCTCTGATTTCCCGCATGGACCTCGGGCATTAAGGCTACTTTGTTACATTTTGGGATGAATGCTGGGCTTTGCTGAGACTGTGCAAGATGCTTTGCGTGAGCTCCGGATAGGCGACTTTGTGACATTTTGGGATGCGTGCTGGTACTTTGCTGGGACTGAGTGCCGCTGCATTTTGGGATCCATGCGGGTCCGTTTTGGGACTGAGTGCCGCTGCATTTTGGGATCTTTGGCTTGCATGGAGCTCGTCTCATCTGAGTCCCAGAAGGGAGCTCTGATTTCCCGCATGGACCTCTGGCATTACGCTCTGACTTCCAGCATGGAGCTCGTCTCATCTGAGTCCCAGAAGGGAGCTCTGATTTCCCGCATGGACCTCGGGCATTAAGCATGGGGCTTTGACTTCCAGCATGGAGCTCGTCTCATCTGAGTCCCAGAAGGGAGCTCTGATTTCCCGCATGGACCTCGGGCATTAAGCATGGGGCTTTGACTTCCAGCATGGAGCTCGTCTCATCTGAGTCCCAGAAGGGAGCTCTGATTTCCCGCATGGACCTCGGGCATTAAGGCTACTTTGTTACATTTTGGGATGAATGCTGGGCTTTGCTGAGACTGTGCAAGATGCTTTGCGTGAGCTCCGGATAGGCGACTTTGTGACATTTTGGGATGCGTGCTGGTACTTTGCTGGGACTGAGTGCCGCTGCATTTTGGGATCCATGCGGGTCCGTTTTGGGACTGAGTGCCGCTGCATTTTGGAATACATGATGGTCCGTTTTGGGGTCCAGGCTGGGACTTAGTGCCGCTGCATTTTGGGATCTTTGGCTTGCATGGAGCTCGTCTCATCTGAGTCCCAGAAGGGAGCTCTGATTTCCCGCATGGACCTCTGGCATTACGCTCTGACTTCCAGCATGGAGCTCGTCTCATCTGAGTCCTGGAAGGGAGCTCTGATTTCCCGCATGGACCTCTGGCATTAAGCTCTGACTTCCAGCATGGAGCTCGTCTCATCTGAGTCCCAGAAGGGAGCTCTGACTTCCCGCATGGACCTCGGGCATTAAGCATGGAGCTCTGACTTCCAGCATGGAGCTCGTCTCATCTGAGTCCCGGAAGGGAGCTCTGATTTCCCGCATGGACCTCGGGCATTAAGCATGGGGCTTTGACTTCCAGCATGGAGCTCGTCTCATCTGAGTCCCAGAAGGGAGCTCTGACTTCCCGCATGGACCTCGGGCATTAAGCTCTGACTTCCAGCATGGAGCTCGTCTCATCTGAGTCCCAGAAGGGAGCTCTTATTTCCCGCATGGACCTCTGGCATTAAGCTCTGACTTCCAGCATGGAGCTCGTCTCATCTGAGACCCGGAAGGGAGCTCTTATTTCCCGCATGGACCTCGGGCATTAAGCATGGAGCGCTGACTTCCAGCATGGAGCTCGTCTCATCTGAGACCCGGAAGGGAGCTCTGATTTCCCGCATGGACCTCGGGCATTAAGGCTACTTTGTTACATTTTGGGATGAATGCTGGGCTTTGCTGAGACTGTGCAAGATGCTTTGCGTGAGCTCCGGATAGGCGACTTTGTGACATTTTGGGATGCGTGCTGGTACTTTGCTGGGCCTGAGTGCCGCTGCATTTTGGGATCCATGCGGGTCCGTTTTGGGACTGAGTGCCGCTGCATTTTGGAATACATGATGGTCCGTTTTGGGGTCCAGGCTGGGACTTAGTGCCGCTGCATTTTGGGATCTTTGGCTTGCATGGAGCTCGTCTCATCTGAGTCCCAGAAGGGAGCTCTGATTTCCCGCATGGACCTCGGGCATTAGGCATGGGGCTCTCACTTCCAGCATGGAGCTCGTCTCATCTGAGTCCCGGAAGGGAGCTCTGATTTCCCGCATGGACCTCGGGCATTAAGCATGGGGCTCTGACTTCCAGCATGGAGCTCGTCTCATCTGAGTCCCAGAAGGGAGCTCTTATTTCCCGCATGGACCTCTGGCATTAAGCTCTGACTTCCAGCATGGAGCTCGTCTCATCTGAGTCCCAGAAGGGAGCTCTTATTTCCCGCATGGACCTCGGGCATTAAGCATGGAGCGCTGACTTCCAGCATGGAGCTCGTCTCATCTGAGTCCCAGAAGGGAGCTCTGATTTCCCGCATGGACCTCTGGCATTACGCTCTGACTTCCAGCATGGAGCTCGTCTCATCTGAGTCCCAGAAGGGAGCTCTGATTTCCCGCATGGACCTCGGGCATTAGGCATGGGGCTCTCACTTCCAGCATGGAGCTCGTCTCATCTGAGTCCCAGAAGGGAGCTCTGACTTCCCGCATGGACCTCGGGCATTAAGCATGGAGCTCTGACTTCCAGCATGGAGCTCGTCTCATCTGAGTCCCGGAAGGGAGCTCTGATTTCCCGCATGGACCTCGGGCATTAAGCATGGGGCTTTGACTTCCAGCATGGAGCTCGTCTCATCTGAGTCCCAGAAGGGAGCTCTGACTTCCCGCATGGACCTCGGGCATTAAGCTCTGACTTCCAGCATGGAGCTCGTCTCATCTGAGTCCCAGAAGGGAGCTCTTATTTCCCGCATGGACCTCTGGCATTAAGCTCTGACTTCCAGCATGGAGCTCGTCTCATCTGAGACCCGGAAGGGAGCTCTTATTTCCCGCATGGACCTCGGGCATTAAGCATGGAGCGCTGACTTCCAGCATGGAGCTCGTCTCATCTGAGACCCGGAAGGGAGCTCTGATTTCCCGCATGGACCTCGGGCATTAAGGCTACTTTGTTACATTTTGGGATGAATGCTGGGCTTTGCTGAGACTGTGCAAGATGCTTTGCGTGAGCTCCGGATAGGCGACTTTGTGACATTTTGGGATGCGTGCTGGTACTTTGCTGGGCCTGAGTGCCGCTGCATTTTGGGATCCATGCGGGTCCGTTTTGGGACTGAGTGCCGCTGCATTTTGGAATACATGATGGTCCGTTTTGGGGTCCAGGCTGGGACTTAGTGCCGCTGCATTTTGGGATCTTTGGCTTGCATGGAGCTCGTCTCATCTGAGTCCCAGAAGGGAGCTCTGATTTCCCGCATGGACCTCGGGCATTAGGCATGGGGCTCTCACTTCCAGCATGGAGCTCGTCTCATCTGAGTCCCGGAAGGGAGCTCTGATTTCCCGCATGGACCTCGGGCATTAAGCATGGGGCTCTGACTTCCAGCATGGAGCTCGTCTCATCTGAGTCCCAGAAGGGAGCTCTTATTTCCCGCATGGACCTCTGGCATTAAGCTCTGACTTCCAGCATGGAGCTCGTCTCATCTGAGTCCCAGAAGGGAGCTCTTATTTCCCGCATGGACCTCGGGCATTAAGCATGGAGCGCTGACTTCCAGCATGGAGCTCGTCTCATCTGAGTCCCAGAAGGGAGCTCTGATTTCCCGCATGGACCTCTGGCATTACGCTCTGACTTCCAGCATGGAGCTCGTCTCATCTGAGTCCCAGAAGGGAGCTCTGATTTCCCGCATGGACCTCGGGCATTAGGCATGGGGCTCTCACTTCCAGCATGGAGCTCGTCTCATCTGAGTCCCAGAAGGGAGCTCTGACTTCCCGCATGGACCTCGGGCATTAAGCATGGAGCTCTGACTTCCAGCATGGAGCTCGTCTCATCTGAGTCCCGGAAGGGAGCTCTGATTTCCCGCATGGACCTCGGGCATTAAGCATGGGGCTTTGACTTCCAGCATGGAGCTCGTCTCATCTGAGTCCCAGAAGGGAGCTCTGACTTCCCGCATGGACCTCGGGCATTAAGCTCTGACTTCCAGCATGGAGCTCGTCTCATCTGAGTCCCAGAAGGGAGCTCTTATTTCCCGCATGGACCTCTGGCATTAAGCTCTGACTTCCAGCATGGAGCTCGTCTCATCTGAGACCCGGAAGGGAGCTCTTATTTCCCGCATGGACCTCGGGCATTAAGCATGGAGCGCTGACTTCCAGCATGGAGCTCGTCTCATCTGAGACCCGGAAGGGAGCTCTGATTTCCCGCATGGACCTCGGGCATTAAGGCTACTTTGTTACATTTTGGGATGAATGCTGGGCTTTGCTGAGACTGTGCAAGATGCTTTGCGTGAGCTCCGGATAGGCGACTTTGTGACATTTTGGGATGCGTGCTGGTACTTTGCTGGGCCTGAGTGCCGCTGCATTTTGGGATCCATGCGGGTCCGTTTTGGGACTGAGTGCCGCTGCATTTTGGAATACATGATGGTCCGTTTTGGGGTCCAGGCTGGGACTTAGTGCCGCTGCATTTTGGGATCTTTGGCTTGCATGGAGCTCGTCTCATCTGAGTCCCAGAAGGGAGCTCTGATTTCCCGCATGGACCTCGGGCATTAGGCATGGGGCTCTCACTTCCAGCATGGAGCTCGTCTCATCTGAGTCCCGGAAGGGAGCTCTGATTTCCCGCATGGACCTCGGGCATTAAGCATGGGGCTCTGACTTCCAGCATGGAGCTCGTCTCATCTGAGTCCCAGAAGGGAGCTCTTATTTCCCGCATGGACCTCTGGCATTAAGCTCTGACTTCCAGCATGGAGCTCGTCTCATCTGAGTCCCAGAAGGGAGCTCTTATTTCCCGCATGGACCTCGGGCATTAAGCATGGAGCGCTGACTTCCAGCATGGAGCTCGTCTCATCTGAGTCCCAGAAGGGAGCTCTGATTTCCCGCATGGACCTCTGGCATTACGCTCTGACTTCCAGCATGGAGCTCGTCTCATCTGAGTCCCAGAAGGGAGCTCTGATTTCCCGCATGGACCTCGGGCATTAGGCATGGGGCTCTCACTTCCAGCATGGAGCTCGTCTCATCTGAGTCCCGGAAGGGAGCTCTGATTTCCCGCATGGACCTCTGGCATTAAGCTATGACTTCCAGCATGGAGCTCGTCTCATCTGAGTCCCGGAAGGGAGCTCTGATTTCCCGCATGGACCTCTGGCATTACGCTCTGACTTCCAGCATGGAGCTCGTCTCATCTGAGTCCCAGAAGGGAGCTCTGATTTCCCGCATGGACCTCTGGCATTAAGCTCTGACTTCCAGCATGGAGCTCGTCTCATCTGAGACCCGGAAGGGAGCTCTGATTTCCCGCATGGACCTCGGGCATTAAGCATGGAGCTCTGACTTCCAGCATGGAGCTCGTCTCATCTGAGTCCCAGAAGGGAGCTCTGATTTCCCGCATGGACCTCGGGCATTAAGCATGGGGCTTTGACTTCCAGCATGGAGCTCGTCTCATCTGAGTCCCGGAAGGGAGCTCTGATTTCCCGCATGGACCTCGGGCATTAAGCTCTGACTTCCAGCATGGAGCTCGTCTCATCTGAGTCCCAGAAGGGAGCTCTGATTTCCCGCATGGACCTCGGGCATTAAGCATGTGTTACTTCCAGCATGGAGCTCGTCTCATCTGAGTCCCAGAAGGGAGCTCTGATTTCCCGCATGGACTCGGGCATTGATGGGGCTGACTTCAGCATGGAGCTCGTCTCATCTGAGTCCCGAAGGGAGCTCTGATTTCCCGCATGGACCTCTGGGCATTAGCTCTGACTTCCAGCATGGAGCTCGTCTCATCTGAGTCCCAGAAGGGAGCTCTGATTTCCCGCATGGACCTCGGGCATTACGCTCTGACTTCCAGCATGGAGCTCGTCTCATCTGAGTCCCAGAAGGGAGCTCTGATTTCCCGCATGGACCTCGGGCATTAAGCTCTCACTTCCAGCATGGAGCTCGTCTCATCTGAGTCCCGGAAGGGAGCTCTGATTTCCCGCATGGACCTCTGGCATTACGCTCTGACTTCCAGCATGGAGCTCGTCTCATCTGAGTCCCAGAAGGGAGCTCTGATTTCCCGCATGGACCTCGGGCATTAGGCATGGGGCTCTCACTTCCAGCATGGAGCTCGTCTCATCTGAGTCCCGGAAGGGAGCTCTGATTTCCCGCATGGACCTCTGGCATTAAGGCTACTTTGTTACATTTTGGGATGAATGCTGGGCTTTGCTGAGACTGTGCAAGATGCTTTGCCTGAGCTCCGGATAGGCGACTTTGTGACATTTTGGGATGCGTGCTGGTACTTTGCTGGGACTGAGTGCCGCTGCATTTTGGGATCCATGCGGGTCCGTTTTGGGACTGAG
>NW_026904668.1:0-7199 GCF_024500275.1 Phycodurus eques | reverse complement strand
TGCTTAAAACCGCTTCCCAGCGCCTGCTGTACACGTTTTCTATTTTGACTCATAACTTCAAAAAAGATGCTTTCCCAGTAAAATCTCTGGCTATTTAGAGTAGAACTCTGCCCTTTATACTAGTTGCAGGCAGTTTTTATAATCCAAAAGCTTTGGTTGGAGTTTTACACACATTTGCAGTTTTTTATTGCTTAAAAACGCTTCCCAGCGCCTTGGCTGGACACTTTTTTTATTTTGACTCATAACTTCAAAAAGGATGCTTTCCCAGTAAAATCTCTGGCTATTTAGAGTAGAACTCTGCCCTTTATACTAGTTGCAGGCAGTTTTTTTTAATCCAAAAGCTTTGGTTGGAGTTTTACACACATTTGCATTTTTGTTTTGCTTAAAAACGCTTCCCAGCGCCTTGGCTGTACACTTTTTTTATTTTGACTCATAACTTCAAAAAGGATGCTTTCCCAGTAAAATCTCTGGCTATTTAGAGTACAACTCTGCCGTTTTTACTAGTTCCAGGCAGTTTTTTTTCATCCAAAAGCCTTGGTTGGAGTTTAACACACATTTGCAGTTTTTTATTGCTTGAAAACCGCTTCCCAGCGCCTGCTGTACACGTTTTCTATTTTGACTCATAACTTCAAAAAAGGATGCTTTCCCAGTAAAATCTCTGGCTATTTAGAGTAGAACTCTGCCCTTCATACTAGTTGCAGGCAGTTTTTATAATCCAAAAGCTTTGGTTGGAGTTTTACACACATTTGCAGTTTTTTATTGCTTAAAAACGCTTCCCAGCGCCTTGGCTGGACACTTTTTTTATTTTGACTCATAACTTCAAAAAGGATGCTTTCCCAGTAAAATCTCTGGCTATTTAGAGTAGAACTCTGCCCTTTATACTAGTTGCAGGCAGTTTTTTTAATCCAAAAGCTTTGGTTGGAGTTTTACACACATTTGCATTTTTGTTTTGCTTAAAAACGCTTCCCAGCGCCTTGGCTGTACACTTTTTTTATTTTGACTCATAACTTCAAAAAGGATGCTTTCCCAGTAAAATCTCTGGCTATTTAGAGTACAACTCTGCCGTTTTTACTAGTTCCAGGCAGTTTTTTTCATCCAAAAGCCTTGGTTGGAGTTTAACACACATTTGCAGTTTTTTATTGCTTGAAAACGCTTCCCAGCGCCTGCTGTACACGTTTTCTATTTTGACTCATAACTTAAAAAAGGATGCTTTCCCAGTAAAATCTCTGGCTATTTAGAGTAGAACTCTGCCCTTCATACTAGTTACAGGCAGTTTTTTTCATCCAAAAGCTTTGGTTGGAGTTTTACACACATTTGCAGTTTTTTATTGCTTAAAACCGCTTCCCAGCGCCTGCTGTACACGTTTTCTATTTTGACTCATAACTTCAAAAAATATGCTTTCCTGTCATGGTCTGTGTTTTGGTTTGGGTTGTGTTTAGTTTTGTTCCATGTTTTCCTGTGTTCCATGTTTGTCGTGTGCTCATTAAGTTGTTGTGTCCACCTGTTCTCGTCTGCTTTGTGTCAACCAATCAGCTCTCTCCAGCCACTCATGTCTTGTCCAGGTGTTCCTCGTTGTCTCGTCTATCTGTTTGTATTTAGTTCCCTGGTTTCTTTCAGTTCTTGTCGGTTCATTGTCGTTGTCACATGTCTCTGCCATGACATAGTCGTCAGTTGTCTTTATCATTGTGGTATGTTATTGTCAGGTGTCATTCTCCCTTTCTATTCCACGTCTTACTCACAGGTCATAGTTTGTTTCCAGTTTTAGATATTCGAGTGTTTCTTTGTTACTTTGATTTGATTGGTATCTGTTGTGGGACTTTGTTTAGTTTTCCCTTTTTGAAGATTAAATATTATTTTGAGACTCCCGCACTCCTGCCTTGCCTCCCTGCTTCCCTGCAATTGGGTCCACCATGTTCTTGCCTTGCGTTACTCGCCCTCGCCCTAACCACGTTCGTGACAGAATGAACCGACCAGAACAGGACCCAGCGGGAAGAAGATGGCGTCACCCTGGACACCACCAAACTGCCTCCCACCGTCCTCAGCCTGCCATCCATACCTACCCTCCTCCAGTAAGCCCAATCGTTCAGTCTTTTCTGTCCTTTTCATCGGGTCCCCCCACTTGTCCTAGTTATTCACCATGCCCTACTATTTTACATCCACATGTTTCTTTAGATTCTGATTTTTCTGATTGTGAAGATGGCCCCGATTTAGTTAACCTTCTGTCTGATTCTGACTCTGACACAGACTTAGATTTTTCTGGTTCCTTCCCTAGTTTATCCCGTCCTCGTCAGTTTTTGTCACGTCTCCCCATTTCCAACCCCAGTGAGTCCAAAACCTTTCCCTCGGACCTTTTCTTGGGCACCCGTTTGGCCATCTACCCGGGACCGCCGCGTGGTGGCCAACGGAGGCGCCCAAGTAAAGGTCAAATTTTGCCCCCTCGTTTTTTCCCTGTTCACAAGTCACTTAATTTTTCACCTGTTCCCACACGTTGTTCCACGGCTCCACTTAAGTCACGTCCAGTCAAACCTGCCACCATGTTCTGTACCAGCCATTTTTCCTAGTTCACCTTCCCGAGACCTGGTGCACTCTTCCACTCCCGTACCCTCTACTCCCGAACCTCAATGGCGGCAGGCTGAGGAAGCGACTGCAGGCCCCGTTCCTGCTCCTCGGCAGCTGCGGCAGGCTCCCGTTCCTGCTCCTCGGCAGCTGCGGCAGGCTCCCGTTCCTGCTCCTCGGCAGCTGCGGCAGGCTCCCGTTCCTGCTCCTCGGCAGCTGCGGCAGGCTCCCGTTCCTGCTCCTCGGCAGCTGCGGCAGGCTCCCGTTCCTGCTCCTCGGCAGCTGCGGCAGGCTCCCGTTCCTGCTCCTCGGCAGCTGCGGCAGGCTCCCGTTCCTGCTCCTCGGCAGCTGCGGCAGGCTCCCGTTCCTGCTCCTCGGCAGCTGCGGCAGGCTCCCGCTCCTGCTCCTCGGCAGCTGCGCCAGGTTTCCGCTCCGGCGGCGCTCGTCCAGCGGCCGCCACCCGTCCTCGCTCCGGCGGCTCTCGTCCAGCGGCCGCCACCCGACCCCGCTCCGGCGGCTCTCGTCCAGCGGCCGCCACCCGACCCCGCTCCGGCGGCTCTCGTCCAGCGGCCGCCACCCGACCCCGCTCCGGCGGCTCTCGTCCAGCGGCCGCCACCCGACCCCGCTCCGGCGGCGCTCGTCCAGCGGCCGCCACCCGTCCTCGCTCCGGCGGCGCTCGTCCAGCGGCCGCCACCCGTCCTCGCTCCGGCGGCGCTCGTCCAGCGGCCGCCACCCGTCCTCGCTCCGGCGGCGCTCGTCCAGCGGCCGCCACCCGTCCTCGCTCCGGCGGCGCTCGTCCAGCGGCCGCCACCCGTCCTCGCTCCGGCGGCGCTCGTCCAGCGGCCGCCACCCGTCCTCGCTCCGGCGGCGCTCGTCCAGCGGCCGCCACCCGTCCTCGCTCCGGCGGCGCTCGTCCAGCGGCCGCCACCCGTCCTCGCTCCGGCGGCTCTCGTCCAGCGGCCGCCACCCGTCCTCGCTCCGGCGGCGCTCGCCCAGCGGCCGTCACCCGTCCTCGCTCTGGCGGCATTCGTCCAGCGGCCGCCACCCAACCCTATTGCCTGGCCCCTGCATTACCATTGGCTTCGGCACCGTGGCCGTCCACCTGAATGGCCCTGTAAAGACCCTGGTGCTTGGCGTCCTGGACGACCTCCTGAACCGCTCAGCCAAGCACCTCACCCTGGGTGGCCTGGATGGCCACCAGACTGACCTGAGGGGTGGACTCTGTACCCTCCTCCAGGCCCCCTTCCGCCCACCCTGGGTTGGTGACTTTTTGGTTGTTGTTTGGGGAACGTCTGGGATCCGTTCCTTTAGAGGGGGGGTACTGTCATGGTCTGTGTTTTGGTTTGGGTTGTGTTTAGTTTTGTTCCATGTTTTCCTGTGTTCCATGTTTGTCGTGTGCTCATTAAGTTGTTGTGTCCACCTGTTCTCGTCTGCTTTGTGTCAACCAATCAGCTCTCTCCAGCCACTCATGTCTTGTCCAGGTGTTCCTCGTTGTCTCGTCTATCTGTTTGTATTTAGTTCCCTGGTTTCTTTCAGTTCTTGTCGGTTCATTGTCGTTGTCACATGTCTCTGCCATGTCATAGTCGTCAGTTGTCTTTATCATTGTGGTATGTTATTGTCAGGTGTCATTCTCCCTTTCTATTCCACGTCTTACTCACAGGTCATAGTTTGTTTCCAGTTTTAGATATTCGAGTGTTTCTTTGTTACTTTGATTTGATTGGTATCTGTTGTGGGACTTTGTTTAGTTTTCCCTTTTTGAAGATTAAATATTATTTTGAGACTCCCGCACTCCTGCCTTGCCTCCCTGCTTCCCTGCAATTGGGTCCACCATGTTCTTGCCTTGCGTTACTCGCCCTCGCCCTAACCACGTTCGTGACACTTTCCCACTAAAATCTCTGGCTATTTAGAGTAGAACTCTGCCCTTTATACTAGTTGCAGGCAGTTTTTATAATCCAAAAGCTTTGGTTGGAGTTTTACACACATTTGCAGTTTTTTATTGCTTAAAAACGCTTCCCAGCGCCTTGGCTGGACACTTTTTTTATTTTGACTCATAACTTCAAAAAGGATGCTTTCCCAGTAAAATCTCTGGCTATTTAGAGTAGAACTCTGCCCTTTATACTAGTTGCAGGCAGTTTTTTTTAATCCAAAAGCTTTGGTTGGAGTTTTACACACATTTGCATTTTTGTTTTGCTTAAAAACGCTTCCCAGCGCCTTGGCTGTACACTTTTTTTATTTTGACTCATAACTTCAAAAAGGATGCTTTCCCAGTAAAATCTCTGGCTATTTAGAGTACAACTCTGCCGTTTTTACTAGTTCCAGGCAGTTTTTTTCATCCAAAAGCCTTGGTTGGAGTTTAACACACATTTGCAGTTTTTTATTGCTTGAAAACGCTTCCCAGCGCCTGCTGTACACGTTTTCTATTTTGACTCATAACTTAAAAAAGGATGCTTTCCCAGTAAAATCTCTGGCTATTTAGAGTAGAACTCTGCCCTTCATACTAGTTACAGGCAGTTTTTTTCATCCAAAAGCTTTGGTTGGAGTTTTACACACATTTGCAGTTTTTTATTGCTTAAAACCGCTTCCCAGCGCCTGCTGTACACGTTTTCTATTTTGACTCATAACTTCAAAAAAGATGCTTTCCCAGTAAAATCTCTGGCTATTTAGAGTAGAACTCTGCCCTTTATACTAGTTGCAGGCAGTTTTTATAATCCAAAAGCTTTGGTTGGAAGTTTTACACACATTTGCAGTTTTTTATTGCTTAAAAACGCTTCCCAGCGCCTTGGCTGGACACTTTTTTTATTTTGACTCATAACTTCAAAAAGGATGCTTTCCCAGTAAAATCTCTGGCTATTTAGAGTAGAACTCTGCCCTTTATACTAGTTGCAGGCAGTTTTTTTAATCCAAAAGCTTTGGTTGGAGTTTTACACACATTTGCATTTTTGTTTTGCTTAAAAACGCTTCCCAGCGCCTTGGCTGTACACTTTTTTTATTTTGACTCATAACTTCAAAAAGGATGCTTTCCCAGTAAAATCTCTGGCTATTTAGAGTACAACTCTGCCATTTTTACTAGTTCCAGGCATTTTTTTTCATCCAAAAGCCTTGGTTGGAGTTTAACACACATTTGCAGTTTTTTATTGCTTGAAAACGCTTCCCAGCGCCTGCTGTACACGTTTTCTATTTTGACTCATAACTTCAAAAAGGATGCTTTCCCAGTAAAATCTCTGGCTATTTAGAGTAGAACTCTGCCCTTTATACTAGTTACAGGCAGTTTTTTTCATCCAAAAGCTTTGGTTGGAGTTTTACACACATTTGCAGTTTTTTATTGCTTAAAACGCTTCCCAGCGCCTGCTGTACACGTTTTCTATTTTGACTCATAACTTCAAAAAGATGCTTTCCCAGTAAAATCTCTGGCTATTTAGAGTAGAACTCTGCCCTTTATACTAGTTACAGGCAGTTTTTATAATCCAAAAGCTTTGGTTGGAGTTTTACACACATTTGCAGTTTTTTATTGCTTAAAAACGCTTCCCAGCGCCTTGGCTGTACACTTTTTTTATTTTGACTCATAACTTCAAAAAGGATGCTTTCCCAGTAAAATCTCTGGCTATTTAGAGTAGAACTCTGCCCTTTATACTAGTTACAGGCAGTTTTTTTCATCCAAAAGCTTTGGTTGGAGTTTTACACACATTTGCAGTTTTTTATTGCTTAAAAACGCTTCCCAGCGCCTTGGCTGTACACTTTTTCTATTTTGACTCATAACTTCAAAAAGGATGCTTTCCCAGTAAAATCTCTGGCTATTTAGAGTAGAACTCTGCCCTTTATACTAGTTACAGGCAGTTTTTTTCATCCAAAAGCTTTGGTTGGAGTTTTACACACATTTGCAGTTTTTTATTGCTTAAAAACGCTTCCCAGCGCCTGCTGTACACGTTTTCTATTTTGACTCATAACTTCAAAAAGGATGCTTTCCCAGTAAAATCTCTGGCTATTTAGAGTAGAACTCTGCCCTTTATACTAGTTACAGGCAGTTTTTTTCATCCAAAAGCTTTGGTTGGAGTTTTACACACATTTGCAGTTTTTTATTGCTTAAAACGCTTCCCAGCGCCTGCTGTACACGTTTTCTATTTTGACTCATAACTTCAAAAAGGATGCTTTCCCAGTAAAATCTCTGGCTATTTAGAGTAGAACTCTGCCCTTTATACTAGTTACAGGCAGTTTTTTTCATCCAAAAGCTTTGGTTGGAGTTTTACACACATTTGCAGTTTTTTATTGCTTAAAAACGCTTCCCAGCGCCTTGGCTGTACACTTTTTTTATTTTGACTCATAACTTCAAAAAGGATGCTTTCCCAGTAAAATCTCTGGCTATTTAGAGTAGAACTCTGCCCTTTATACTAGTTACAGGCAGTTTTTTTCATCCAAAAGCTTTGGTTGGAGTTTTACACACATTTGCAGTTTTTTATTGCTTAAAAACGCTTCCCAGCGCCTTGGCTGTACACTTTTTTTATTTTGACTCATAACTTCAAAAAGGATGCTTTCCCAGTAAAATCTCTGGCTATTTAGAGTAGAACTCTGCCCTTTATACTAGTTACAGGCAGTTTTTTTCATCCAAAAGCTTTGGTTGGAGTTTTACACACATTTGCAGTTTTTTA
>NW_026904667.1:0-7270 GCF_024500275.1 Phycodurus eques | reverse complement strand
ATTTTTTTTTTTTCTTCTTTTTTGCCCACTGTTCTGTTGAGTTATGTTTATTAAGAAATCTCTGGCTATTTAGAGTAGAACTCTGCCCTTTATACTAGTTACAGGCAGTTTTTTGCATCCAAAAGCTTTGGTTGGAGTTTTACACACATTTGCAGTTTTTTATTGCTTAAAAACGCTTCCCAGCGCCTGGCTGTACACGTTTTTTATTTTGACTCATAACTTCAAAAAGGATGCTTTCCCACTAAAATCTCTGGCTATTTAGAGTAGAACTCTGCCCTTTATACTAGTTACAGGCAGTTTTTTTGCATCCAAAAGCTTTGGTTGGAGTTTTACACACATTTGCAGTTTTTTATTGCTTAAAAACGCTTCCCAGCGCCTGCTGTACACGTTTTTCTATTTTGACTCATAACTTCAAAAAGGATGCTTTCCCACTAAAATCTCTGGCTATTTAGAGTAGAACTCTGCCCTTTATACTAGTTACAGGCAGTTTTTTTGCATCCAAAAGCTTTGGTTGGAGTTTTACACACATTTGCAGTTTTTTATTGCTTAAAAACGCTTCCCAGCGCCTGCTGTACACGTTTTCTATTTTGACTCATAACTTCAAAAAGGATGCTTTCCCACTAAAATCTCTGGCTATTTAGAGTAGAACTCTGCCCTTTATACTAGTTACAGGCAGTTTTTTTGCATCCAAAAGCTTTGGTTGGAGTTTTACACACATTTGCAGTTTTTTATTGCTTAAAAACGCTTCCCAGCGCCTGCTGTACACGTTTTTCTATTTTGACTCATAACTTCAAAAAGGATGCTTTCCCACTAAAATCTCTGGCTATTTAGAGTAGAACTCTGCCCTTTATACTAGTTACAGGCAGTTTTTTTGCATCCAAAAGCTTTGGTTGGAGTTTTACACACATTTGCAGTTTTTTATTGCTTAAAAACGCTTCCCAGCGCCTGCTGTACACGTTTTCTATTTTGACTCATAACTTCAAAAAGGATGCTTTCCCACTAAAATCTCTGGCTATTTAGAGTAGAACTCTGCCCTTTATACTAGTTACAGGCAGTTTTTTTGCATCCAAAAGCTTTGGTTGGAGTTTTACACACATTTGCAGTTTTTTATTGCTTAAAAACGCTTCCCAGCGCCTGCTGTACACGTTTTTCTATTTTGACTCATAACTTCAAAAAGGATGCTTTCCCACTAAAATCTCTGGCTATTTAGAGTAGAACTCTGCCCTTTATACTAGTTACAGGCAGTTTTTTTGCATCCAAAAGCTTTGGTTGGAGTTTTACACACATTTGCAGTTTTTTATTGCTTAAAAACGCTTCCCAGCGCCTGCTGTACACGTTTTTCTATTTTGACTCATAACTTCAAAAAGGATGCTTTCCCACTAAAATCTCTGGCTATTTAGAGTAGAACTCTGCCCTTTATACTAGTTACAGGCAGTTTTTTTGCATCCAAAAGCTTTGGTTGGAGTTTTACACACATTTGCAGTTTTTTATTGCTTAAAAACGCTTCCCAGCGCCTGGCTGTACACTTTTTTTTATTTTGACTCATAACTTCAAAAAGGATGCTTTCCCACTAAAATCTCTGGCTATTTAGAGTAGAACTCTGCCCTTTATACTAGTTACAGGCAGTTTTTTTGCATCCAAAAGCTTTGGTTGGAGTTTTACACACATTTGCAGTTTTTTATTGCTTAAAAACGCTTCCCAGCGCCTGCTGTACACTTTTTTTTATTTTGACTCATAACTTCAAAAAGGATGCTTTCCCACTAAAATCTCTGGCTATTTAGAGTAGAACTCTGCCCTTTATACTAGTTACAGGCAGTTTTTTTGCATCCAAAAGCTTTGGTTGGAGTTTTACACACATTTGCAGTTTTTTATTGCTTAAAAACGCTTCCCAGCGCCTGCTGTACACGTTTTCTATTTTGACTCATAACTTCAAAAAGGATGCTTTCCCACTAAAATCTCTGGCTATTTAGAGTAGAACTCTGCCCTTTATACTAGTTACAGGCAGTTTTTTTGCATCCAAAAGCTTTGGTTGGAGTTTTACACACATTTGCAGTTTTTTATTGCTTAAAAACGCTTCCCAGCGCCTGGCTGTACACTTTTTTTTTATTTTGACTCATAACTTCAAAAAGGATGCTTTCCCACTAAAATCTCTGGCTATTTAGAGTAGAACTCTGCCCTTTATACTAGTTACAGGCAGTTTTTTTGCATCCAAAAGCTTTGGTTGGAGTTTTACACACATTTGCAGTTTTTTATTGCTTAAAAACGCTTCCCAGCGCCTGCTGTACACGTTTTCTATTTTGACTCATAACTTCAAAAAGGATGCTTTCCCACTAAAATCTCTGGCTATTTAGAGTAGAACTCTGCCCTTTATACTAGTTACAGGCAGTTTTTTTCATCCAAAAGCTTTGGTTGGAGTTTTACACACATTTGCAGTTTTTTATTGCTTAAAAACGCTTCCCAGCGCCTGCTGTACACTTTTTCTATTTTGACTCATAACTTCAAAAAGGATGCTTTCCCACTAAAATCTCTGGCTATTTAGAGTAGAACTCTGCCCTTTATACTAGTTACAGGCAGTTTTTTTGCATCCAAAAGCTTTGGTTGGAGTTTTACACACATTTGCAGTTTTTTATTGCTTAAAAACGCTTCCCAGCGCCTGCTGTACACGTTTTTCTATTTTGACTCATAACTTCAAAAAGGATGCTTTCCCACTAAAATCTCTGGCTATTTAGAGTAGAACTCTGCCCTTTATACTAGTTACAGGCAGTTTTTTTGCATCCAAAAGCTTTGGTTGGAGTTTTACACACATTTGCAGTTTTTTATTGCTTAAAAACGCTTCCCAGCGCCTGCTGTACACGTTTTCTATTTTGACTCATAACTTCAAAAAGGATGCTTTCCCACTAAAATCTCTGGCTATTTAGAGTAGAACTCTGCCCTTTATACTAGTTACAGGCAGTTTTTTTGCATCCAAAAGCTTTGGTTGGAGTTTTACACACATTTGCAGTTTTTTATTGCTTAAAAACGCTTCCCAGCGCCTTGGCTGTACACGTTTTTTTATTTTGACTCATAACTTCAAAAAGGATGCTTTCCCACTAAAATCTCTGGCTATTTAGAGTAGAACTCTGCCCTTTATACTAGTTACAGGCAGTTTTTTTGCATCCAAAAGCTTTGGTTGGAGTTTTACACACATTTGCAGTTTTTTATTGCTTAAAAACGCTTCCCAGCGCCTGCTGTACACGTTTTTCTATTTTGACTCATAACTTCAAAAAGGATGCTTTCCCACTAAAATCTCTGGCTATTTAGAGTAGAACTCTGCCCTTTATACTAGTTACAGGCAGTTTTTTTGCATCCAAAAGCTTTGGTTGGAGTTTTACACACATTTGCAGTTTTTTATTGCTTAAAAACGCTTCCCAGCGCCTGCTGTACACTTTTTCTATTTTGACTCATAACTTCAAAAAGGATGCTTTCCCACTAAAATCTCTGGCTATTTAGAGTAGAACTCTGCCCTTTATACTAGTTACAGGCAGTTTTTTTGCATCCAAAAGCTTTGGTTGGAGTTTTACACACATTTGCAGTTTTTTATTGCTTAAAAACGCTTCCCAGCGCCTGCTGTACACGTTTTCTATTTTGACTCATAACTTCAAAAAGGATGCTTTCCCACTAAAATCTCTGGCTATTTAGAGTAGAACTCTGCCCTTTATACTAGTTACAGGCAGTTTTTTTGCATCCAAAAGCTTTGGTTGGAGTTTTACACACATTTGCAGTTTTTTATTGCTTAAAAACGCTTCCCAGCGCCTGCTGTACACTTTTTTCTATTTTGACTCATAACTTCAAAAAGGATGCTTTCCCACTAAAATCTCTGGCTATTTAGAGTAGAACTCTGCCCTTTATACTAGTTACAGGCAGTTTTTTTGCATCCAAAAGCTTTGGTTGGAGTTTTACACACATTTGCAGTTTTTTATTGCTTAAAAACGCTTCCCAGCGCCTGGCTGTACACGTTTTCTATTTTGACTCATAACTTCAAAAAGGATGCTTTCCCACTAAAATCTCTGGCTATTTAGAGTAGAACTCTGCCCTTTATACTAGTTACAGGCAGTTTTTTTGCATCCAAAAGCTTTGGTTGGAGTTTTACACACATTTGCAGTTTTTTATTGCTTAAAAACGCTTCCCAGCGCCTGCTGTACACGTTTTTCTATTTTGACTCATAACTTCAAAAAGGATGCTTTCCCACTAAAATCTCTGGCTATTTAGAGTAGAACTCTGCCCTTTATACTAGTTACAGGCAGTTTTTTTGCATCCAAAAGCTTTGGTTGGAGTTTTACACACATTTGCAGTTTTTTATTGCTTAAAAACGCTTCCCAGCGCCTGCTGTACACTTTTTCTATTTTGACTCATAACTTCAAAAAGGATGCTTTCCCACTAAAATCTCTGGCTATTTAGAGTAGAACTCTGCCCTTTATACTAGTTACAGGCAGTTTTTTTGCATCCAAAAGCTTTGGTTGGAGTTTTACACACATTTGCAGTTTTTTATTGCTTAAAAACGCTTCCCAGCGCCTGCTGTACACGTTTTCTATTTTGACTCATAACTTCAAAAAGGATGCTTTCCCACTAAAATCTCTGGCTATTTAGAGTAGAACTCTGCCCTTTATACTAGTTACAGGCAGTTTTTTTGCATCCAAAAGCTTTGGTTGGAGTTTTACACACATTTGCAGTTTTTTATTGCTTAAAAACGTTTCCTTGCGCCTGGCTGTACACTTTTTCTATTTTGACTCATAACTTCAAAAAGGATGCTTTCCCACTAAAATCTCTGGCTATTTAGAGTAGAACTCTGCCCTTTATACTAGTTACAGGCAGTTTTTTTGCATCCAAAAGCTTTGGTTGGAGTTTTACACACATTTGCAGTTTTTTATTGCTTAAAAACGCTTCCCAGCGCCTGCTGTACACGTTTTCTATTTTGACTCATAACTTCAAAAAGGATGCTTTCCCACTAAAATCTCTGGCTATTTAGAGTAGAACTCTGCCCTTTATACTAGTTACAGGCAGTTTTTTTGCATCCAAAAGCTTTGGTTGGAGTTTTACACACATTTGCAGTTTTTTATTGCTTAAAAACGCTTCCCAGCGCCTGCTGTACACGTTTTTCTATTTTGACTCATAACTTCAAAAAGGATGCTTTCCCACTAAAATCTCTGGCTATTTAGAGTAGAACTCTGCCCTTTATACTAGTTACAGGCAGTTTTTTTGCATCCAAAAGCTTTGGTTGGAGTTTTACACACATTTGCAGTTTTTTATTGCTTAAAAACGCTTCCCAGCGCCTGCTGTACACGTTTTCTATTTTGACTCATAACTTCAAAAAGGATGCTTTCCCACTAAAATCTCTGGCTATTTAGAGTAGAACTCTGCCCTTTATACTAGTTACAGGCAGTTTTTTTGCATCCAAAAGCTTTGGTTGGAGTTTTACACACATTTGCAGTTTTTTATTGCTTAAAAACGCTTCCCAGCGCCTGCTGTACACGTTTTTCTATTTTGACTCATAACTTCAAAAAGGATGCTTTCCCACTAAAATCTCTGGCTATTTAGAGTAGAACTCTGCCCTTTATACTAGTTACAGGCAGTTTTTTTGCATCCAAAAGCTTTGGTTGGAGTTTTACACACATTTGCAGTTTTTTATTGCTTATTTAAACGCGTTCCCAGCGCCTCTGGGCTGTCAACACTGTTTACTAATTTTGTGACTGCATAACTTCAAGACAAGTGACATGCTCGTACTAGACCCATCGAAAGCCTCGAGCTACCTGATTTTAGCGAGTAGACATCTGCCTGCTTTACTTACTGAGTTATTACGCTAGTTTTTGTCGTCCACAAAGCTTTGGTTGGAGTTTTTAGCCACTCACATTGCGCAGTTTGTTTATCTTTGCTTAGAACAAAACGCTTCCCAGGCGGCCTTGGGCCTGTACACTGTATTCTCTACATGTTAGTCATTTTTGGACGCTCAACGTTCAAATCTATGGTGTATTGCGGGTTCACCACTAGATGTACATATAACACAGTTTTTTGCCATCCAGAAGCGTTTGTGTATTTGGTAGTGGTTTTGATTCCACTCCACTGTATCTTGTGCGAGTTATATTTTCACACGTAGATTGCCTTAAAAACAGCGTGCTTTCGCCCAGACAAGTTGGCCTGCAATGTGTGTGGGTCCATAGCCGGGGTTTCTACGAGATTAGACTCTTATGCTTCAAAAGACATTTCGACCCTAGTAAAGGCTAAATTCTGGCTAATCTTTGAGAGTAGGATCGCGGCTGACCCTTATCCTCTAATTGGACAGGGCAGTTTTTTTTGTTGATCGATCCTCTGCTCGATCGAACAGACTTCAGTGGAGTTTGCTGGTGTGTGTCGAGGAGTGTGGAGAATGTAAGCCGAGAGGCCAGATGCGTTAGAGGAGGATGTGAAAGTGATTCTGATCGAGCACGGCGCGATGGACGAGTGCGCATCGCGAGAAGGCCGGCAGAGTCGGCAATGGTGTGTAGACCGATATAGAGATATCTGAGGCATATTAGTAGGGGTCAGCGTGATCTGTGATAGAGGGAGGCAATAGGCAGCTGCGGATGAGAGGGCGGATTCGAGAAGAACGACGGGCGAGAATCAACACTATGGGAAGGCGAGACGGGCGGACAGGATCTATCGAGCACGCGAGTCGTCAGTATGTGAGACTGTAGGAGAAGATGTGAGGTTAGGACAGTACGGAAGGATAGGGAAGGACGAGCTGTTGGCACAGCGCGCGGAAGTAAGAAGAAAGAGGAATTAGAGGATTATTGACGATCAGAGGAAAGAAAGACTTTGTTATTGGAAAGGTCTCATATTAGAGAGAAACAATGTAGAAGAGGTATAGATTGTTTGGAGATTGAGAAGAATATAGAAGCAAGATTACCACAAGGAGAAAAAAGGCATACTATGCGTGGTAATAGCAAAAGACGCACGTTGGAACTTGAAATTTGTATGACAATGAGTACACGAAGAGAGAGATAAAAATGACTGATTCAAAATATATATAGGGGTTAAACTAGAAAGTTTAATAGTCAATGTTGTTGATAAAAAAATGGTTTTGAACAAAATGTGTGGATGATTAAAAGTAACAGAGATTAAAAGGTTATGTGTTAGAGAATAAAATCTTTGAACCAAAAATACTCTATGTCATACCTCTGCCCTTTATACTAGTTACAGGCTGTTTTTTTCATCAAAAGCTTTGGTTGGAGTTTTACACACATTTGCAGTTTTTATT
>NW_026904666.1:0-7279 GCF_024500275.1 Phycodurus eques | reverse complement strand
TCTTTAAAATCTTAGCCCAGTAGCTGAAAAGTAGGCGCTGAGAAGTCCTGCCAAAATCACATAGGTCGTCATGTTACAATTTAGCCAACAAAGGCCTCCTACTGGACCGAAACTGAGTGCTTTAACGCTCGCCGCTCGGCCCCACAGCCATCCAGAGTCTCGGGGGAGGCCTCCCCTGAAAGCTGGATTCCCACCGATCGTTTGTTTCAAATCTTAGCGCACTAGGTCAAAAGTAAGCGCTAAAACGTCCTGCCAAAGTCACATAGGTTGTGATGTTACAATTTAGTCAATATAGGCCTCCTACTGGAGCGAAACCGAGTGCTTTGACGCTCGCCGTTCGGCCTCACGACCTGTGAGAGGCTTGGAAGAGTTCTCCCCTGAAAGCTGGATTCCCAAGGATTGTCTGTGTGAATTCCTAGCCCGCTAGGCTGAAATTAAGCGACCTAAAGTCGTGCCGAAGTCAAATCGGTCGTCATGGTACTCGAGCGAAACTGAGTGCTTTAACGCTCGCCGTTCGGCCCCACATCCGTCCAGATACTCGGGGGAGGACTCCCCTGAAAGCTGGATTCCCACCGATCGTTTGTTTCAAATCTTAGCGCACTAGGTCAAAAGTAAGCGCTAAGAAGTCCTGCCAAAGTCACATAGGTTGTCATGTTACAATTTAGTCAATAAAGGCCGAAGACTAGAGCGAAACCGAGTGCTTTGACGCTCGCCGTTAGGCCCCACAACCTCTGAGAGGCTTGGAAGTGGCCTCCCCTGAAAGCTGGATTCCCAAGGCTTGTCTGTGTAAATTCCTAGCCCGCTAGGCAGAAATTAGGCGACCTAAAGTCGTGCCGAAGTCAAATCGGTCGTCATGGTACTCGAGCGAAACCGAGTGCTTTGACGCTCGCCGTTCGGGCCCCACGACCTCCGAGAGGCTTGGAAGCGGCCTCCCCTAAAAGCTGGATTCCCACCGATCGTTTTTCTCAAATCTTAGCCCACTAGCTCAAACGTAGGCGCTAAAAGGTCTTGCCAAAGTCACATAGGTCGTCATGTTACAATTTAGTCAATAAAGGCCGACTACTGGAGAGAAACTGAGTGCTTTGACGCTCGCCGTTCGGCCTCACGACCTCTGAGAGGCTTGGGAGAGGCCTCCCCTGAAAGCTGGATTCCCAAGGATTGTCTGTGTGAATTCCTAGCCCGCTAGGCTGAAATTAAGCGACCTAAAGTCGTGCCGAAGTCAAATCGGTCGTCATGGTACTCGAGTGAAACTGAGTGCTTTAACGCTCGCCGTTCGGCCCCACATCCGTCCAGATACTCGTGAGAGGACTCCCCTGAAAGCTGGATTCCCACCGATAATGTGTTTCAAATCTTAGCCCACTAGCTC
The DNA here is from genome assembly GCF_024500275.1 of Phycodurus eques. Classification (NCBI taxonomy): domain Eukaryota; kingdom Metazoa; phylum Chordata; class Actinopteri; order Syngnathiformes; family Syngnathidae; genus Phycodurus; species Phycodurus eques. Next base: position 5,913 of record NW_026904666.1, on the reverse strand, counting down.
AAAAGTAAGCGCTAAAAAGTCCTGCCAAAATCACATAGGTCGTCATGTTACAATTTATTCAATAAAGGCCTACTACTGGACCGAAACTGAGTGCTTTAACGCTCGCCGCTCGGCCCCAAAGCCGTCCAGAGACTCGGGAGAGGCCTCCCCTGAAAGCTGGATTCCCACCGATCGTTTGTTTCAAATCTTAGCCCACTAGCTCAAACGTAGGCGCTAAAAAGTCTTGCCAAAGTCACATAGGTCGTCATGTTAAAATTTAGTCAATAAAGGCCGACTACTGGAGAGAAACTGAGTGCTTTAACGCTCGCCGTTCGGCCCCACAACCTCCGAGAGGCTTGGAAGAGGCCTCCCCTGAAAGCTGGATTCCCACCGATCGTTTGTTTCAAATCTTAGCGCACTAGGTCAAAAGTAAGCGCTAGAACGTCCTGCCAAAGTCACATAGGTTGTGATGTTACAATTTAGTCAATATAGGCCTCCTACTGGAGCGAAACCGAGTGCTTTGACGCTCGCCGTTCGGCCCCACGACCTCCGAGCGGCTTGGAAGAGGCCTCCCCTGAAAGCTGGATTCCCACCGATCGTTTGTTTAAAATCTTAGCCCAGTAGCTGAAAAGTAGGCGCTAAGAAGTCCTGCCAAAATCACATAGGTCGTCATGTTACAATTTAGCCAATAAAGGCCTCCTACTGGACCGAAACTGAGTGCTTTAACGCTCGCCGCTCGGCCCCACAGCCGTCCAGAGTCTCGGGGGAGGCCTCCCCTGAAAGCTGGATTCCCACCGATCGTTTGTTTCAAATCTTAGCCCACTAGCTCAAACGTAGGCGCTAAAAAGTCTTGCCAAAGTCACATAGGTCGTCATGTTACAATTTAGTCAATAAAGGCCGACTACTGGAGAGAAACTGAGTGCTTTAACGCTCGCCGTTCGGCCCCACAACCTCCGAGAGGCTTGGAAGAGGCCTCCCCTGAAAGGCTGGATTCCCACCGATCTTTTGTTTCAAATCCTCGCCCAGTCACTGAAAAGTAGGCGCTAAAAAGTCCTGCCAAAGTCACATAGGTCGTCATGTTACAATTTAGTCAATAAAGGCCTACTACTGGAGCGAAACCGAGTGCTTTGACGCTCGCCGTTCGGCCTCACGACCTCTGAGAGGCTTGGAAGAGTTCTCCCCTGAAAGCTGGATTCCCAAGGATTGTCTGTGTGAATTCCTAGCCCGCTAGGCTGAAATTAAGCGACCTAAAGTCGTGCCGAAGTCAAATCGGTCGTCATGGTACTCGAGCGAAACTGAGTGCTTTAACGCTCGCCGTTCGGCCCCACATCCGTCCAGATACTCGGGGGAGGACTCCCCTGAAAGCTGGATTCCCACCGATAATGTGTTTCAAATCTTAGCCCACTAGCTCAAAAGTAAGCGCTAAAAGTCCTGCCAAAATCACATAGGTCGTCATGTTACAATTTATTCAATAAAGGCCTACTACTGGACCGAAACTGAGTGCTTTAACGCTCGCCGCTCGGCCCCAAAGCCGTCCAGAGACTCGGGGGAGGACTCCCCTGAAAGCTGGATTCCCACCGATCGTTTGTTTCAAATCTTAGCGCACTAGGTCAAAAGTAAGCGCTAAAAAGTCCTGCCAAAGTCACATAGGTTGTCATGTTACAATTTAGTCAATAAAGGCCTAAGACTGGAGCGAAACCGAGTGCTTTGACGCTCGCCGTTAGGCCCCACAACCTCTGAGAGGCTTGGAAGTGGCCTCCCCTGAAAGCTGGATTCCCAAGGCTTGTCTGTGTAAATTCCTAGCCCGCTAGGCAGAAATTAGGCGACCTAAAGTCGTGCCGAAGTCAAATCGGTCGTCATGGTACTCGAGCGAAACCGAGTGCTTTGACGCTCGCCGTTCGGGCCCACGACCTCCGAGAGGCTTGGAAGCGGCCTCCCCTAAAAGCCGGATTCCCACCGATCGTTTTTCTCAAATCTTAGCCCACTAGCTCAAAGGTAGGCGCTAAAAAGTCTTGCCAAAATCATATAGGTAGTCATGTTACAATTTAGTCAATAAAGGCCTCCTACTGGACCGAAACTGAGTGCTTTAACGCTCGCTGTTCGGCCCCACGACCTCCGAGAGGCTTGGAAGAGGCCTCCCCTGAAAGCTGGATTCCCAAGGATTGTCTGTGTGAATTCCTAGCCCGCTAGGCTGAAATTAAGCGACCTAAAGTCGTGCCGAAGTCAAATCGGTCGTCATCGTACTCGAGCGAAACTGAGTGCTTTAACGCTCGCCGCTCGGCCCCACAGCCGTCCAGAGACTCGGGGGAGGACTACCCGGAAAGCTGGATTCCCACCGATCGTTTGTTTCAAATCTTAGCGCACTAGGTCAAAAGTAAGCTCTAAAACGTCCTGCCAAAGTCACATAGGTTGTCATGTTACAATTTAGTCAATATAGGCCTCCTACTGGCGCGAAACCGAGTGCTTTGACACTCGCCGTTCGGCCCCACGACCTCCGAGAGGCTTGGAAGAGGCCTCCCCTGAAAGCTGGATTCCCACCGATCGTTTCTTTAAAATCTTAGCCCAGTAGCTGAAAAGTAGGCGCTAAGAAGTCCTGCCAAAATCACATAGGTCGTCATGTTACAATTTAGCCAATAAAGGCCTCCTACTGGACCGAAACTGAGTGCTTTAACGCTCGCCGCTCGGCCCCACAGCCGTCCAGAGTCTCGGGGGAGGCCTCCCCTGAAAGCTGGATTCCCACCGATCGTTTGTTTCAAATCTTAGCCCACTAGCTCAAACGTAGGCGCTAAAAAGTCTTGCCAAAGTCACATAGGTCGTCATGTTACAATTTAGTCAATAAAGGCCTACTACTGGAGCGAAACCGAATGCTTTGACGCTCGCCGTTCGGCCTCACGACCTGTGAGAGGCTTGGAAGAGTTCTCCCCTGAAAGCTGGATTCCCAAGGATTGTCTGTGTGAATTCCTAGCCCGCTAGGCTGAAATTAAGCGACCTAAAGTCGTGCCGAAGTCAAATCGGTCGTCATGGTACTCGAGCGAAACTGAGTGCTTTAACGCTCGCCGTTCGGCCCCACATCCGTCCAGATACTCGGGGGAGGACTCCCCTGAAAGCTGGATTCCCACCGATCGTTTGTTTCAAATCTTAGCGCACTAGATCAAAAGTAAGCGCTAAGAAGTCCTGCCAAAGTCACATAGGTTGTCATGTTACAATTTAGTCAATAAAGGCCGAAGACTAGAGCGAAACCGAGTGCTTTGACGCTCGCCGTTAGGCCCCACAACCTCTGAGAGGCTTGGAAGTGGCCTCCCCTGAAAGCTGGATTCCCAAGGCTTGTCTGTGTAAATTCCTAGCCCGCTAGGCAGAAATTAGGCGACCTAAAGTCGTGCCGAAGTCAAATCGGTCGTCATGGTACTCGAGCGAAACCGAGTGCTTTGACGCTCGCCGTTCGGGCCCAAGACCTCCGAGAGGCTTGGAAGCGGCCTCCCCTAAAAGCTGGATTCCCACCGATCGTTTTTCTCAAATCTTAGCCCACTAGCTCAAAGGTAGGCGCTAAAAAGTCTTGCCAAAGTCATATAGGTAGTCATGTTACAATTTAGTCAATAAAGGCCTCCTACTGGACCGAAACTGAGTGCTTTAACGCTCGCTGTTCGGCCCCACGACCTCCGAGAGGCTTGGAAGAGGCCTCCCCTGAAAGCTGGATTCCCAAGGATTGTCTGTGTGAATTCCTAGCCCGCTAGGCTGAAATTAAGCGACCTAAAGTCGTGCCGAAGTCAAATCGGTCGTCATGGTACTCGAGCGAAACTGAGTGCTTTAACGCTCGCCGCTCGGCCCCACAGCCGTCCAGAGACTCGGGGGAGGACTACCCGGAAAGCTGGATTCCCACCGATCGTTTGTTTCAAATCTTAGCGCACTAGGTCAAAAGTAAGTGCTAAAACGTCCTGCCAAAGTCACATAGATTGTCATGTTACAATTTAGTCAATATAGGCCTCCTACTGGAGCGAAACCGAATGCTTTGATGCTCGCCGTTCGGCCCCACGACCTCCGAGAGGCTTGGAAGAGGCCTCCCCTGAAAGCTGGATTCCCACCGATCGTTTGTTTAAAATCTTAGCCCAGTAGCTGAAAAGTAGGCGCTAAGAAGTCCTGCCAAAATCACATAGGTCGTCATGTTACAATTTAGTCAATAAAGGCCGACTACTGGAGCGAAACCGAGTGCTTTGACGCTCGCCGTTCGGCCTCACGACCTCTGAGTGGCTTGGAAGAGTTCTCCCCTGAAAGCTGGATTCCCAAGGATTGTCTGTGTGAATTCCTAGCCCGCTAGGCTGAAATTAAGCGACCTAAAGTCGTGCCGAAGTCAAATCGGTCGTCATGGTACTCGAGCGAAACTGAGTGCTTTAACGCTCGCCGTTCGGCCCCACATCCGCCCAGAGACTCGGGGGAGGACTCCCCTGAAAGCTGGATTCCCACCGATCGTTTGTTTCAAATCTTAGCGCACTAGGTCAAAAGTAAGCGCTAAAAAGTCCTGCCAAAGTCACATAGGTTGTCATGTTACAATTTAGTCAATAAAGGCCTAAGACTGGAGCGAAACCGAGTGCTTTGACGCTCGCCGTTAGGCCCCACAACCTCTGAGAGGCTTGGAAGTGGCCTCCCCTGAAAGCTGGATTCCCAAGGCTTGTCTGTGTAAATTCCTAGCCCGCTAGGCAGAAATTAGGCGACCTAAAGTCGTGCCGAAGTCAAATCGGTCGTCATGGTACTCGAGCGAAACCGAGTGCTTTGACGCTCGCCGTTCGGGCCCACGACCTCCGAGAGGCTTGGAAGCGGCCTCCCCTAAAAGCTGGATTCCCACCGATCGTTTTTCTCAAATCTTAGCCCACTAGCTCAAAGGTAGGCGCTAAAAAGTCTTGCCAAAGTCACATAGGTTGTCATGTTACAATTTAGTCAATAAAGGCCTCCTACTGGACCGAAACCGAGTGCTTTGACGCTCGCCGTTCGGGCCCACGACCTCCGAGAGGCTTGGAAGAAGCCTCCCCTGAAAGCTGGATTCCCACCGATCGTTTGTTTCAAATCTTCGCCCAGTAGCTGAAAAGTAGGCGCTAAAAAGTCCTGCCAAAGTCACATAGGTCGTCATGTTACAATTTAGTCAATAAAACCCTACTACTGGAGCGAAACAGAGTGCTTTGACGCTCGCCGTTCGGCCTCACGAGCTCCGAGAGCCTTGGAAGAGGCCTCACTTGAAAGCTGGATTCCCAAGGCTTGTTTGTGTAAATTCCTAGCCCGCTAGGTAGAAATTAAGCGACCTAAAGTCGTGCCGAAGTCAAATCGGTCGTCATGGTACTCGAGCAAAACTGAGTGCTTTAACGCTCGCCGCTCGGCCCCACAGCCGTCCAGAGACTCGGGTGAGGCTTCCCCTGAAAGCTGGATTCCCACCGATCGTTTGTTTCAAATCTTAGCCCACTAGCTCAAAACTAGGCGCTAAAATGTCCTGCCAAAGTCACATAGGTCGTCATGTTACAATTTATTCAATAAAGGCCTACTACTGGAGAGAAACCAAGTGCTTTGACGCTCGCCGTTCGGCCCCACAGCTGTCCAGAGACTCGGGGGAGGCCTCCCCTGAAAGCTGTATTCCCACCGATCGTTTGTTTCAAATCTTCGCCCAGTAACTGAAAAGTAGGCGCTAAAAAGTCTTGCCAAAGTCACATAGGTCGTCATGTTACAATTTAGTCAATAAAGGCCTACTACTGGAGCGAAACCGAGTGCTTTGACGCTCGCCGTTCGGCCTCACGACCTCTGAGAGGCTTGGAAGAGTTCTCCCCTGAAAGCTGGATTCCCAAGGATTGTCTGTGTGAATTCCTAGCCCGCTAGGCTGAAATTAAGCGACCTCAAGTCGTGCCGAAGTCAAATCGGTCGTCATGGTACTCGAGCGAAAATGAGTGCTTTAACGCT
>NW_026904665.1:0-7342 GCF_024500275.1 Phycodurus eques | reverse complement strand
ATGCTTTGCGTGAGCTCCGGATAGGCGACTTTGTGACATTTTGGGATGCGTGCTGGTACTTTGCTGGGACTGAGTGCCGCTGCATTTTGGGATCCATGCGGGTCCGTTTTGGGACTGAGTGCCGCTGCATTTTGGGATCTTTGGCTTGCATGGAGCTCGTCTCATCTGAGTCCCAGAAGGGAGCTCTGATTTCCCGCATGGACCTCTGGCATTACGCTCTGACTTCCAGCATGGAGCTCGTCTCATCTGAGTCCCAGAAGGGAGCTCTGATTTCCCGCATGGACCTCTGGCATTAAGCATGGGCTTGACTTCCAGCATGGAGCTCGTCTCATCTGAGTCCCAGAAGGGAGCTCTGATTTCCCGCATGGACCTCGGGCATTAAGCATGGGGCTTTGACTTCCAGCATGGAGCTCGTCTCATCTGAGTCCCAGAAGGGAGCTCTGATTTCCCGCATGGACCTCGGGCATTAAGGCTACTTTGTTACATTTTGGGATGAATGCTGGGCTTTGCTGAGACTGTGCAAGATGCTTTGCGTGAGCTCCGGATAGGCGACTTTGTGACATTTTGGGATGCGTGCTGGTACTTTGCTGGGACTGAGTGCCGCTGCATTTTGGGATCCATGCGGGTCCGTTTTGGGACTGAGTGCCGCTGCATTTTGGAATACATGATGGTCCGTTTTGGGGTCCAGGCTGGGACTTAGTGCCGCTGCATTTTGGGATCTTTGGCTTGCATGGAGCTCGTCTCATCTGAGTCCCAGAAGGGAGCTCTGATTTCCCGCATGGACCTCTGGCATTACGCTCTGACTTCCAGCATGGAGCTCGTCTCATCTGAGTCCTGGAAGGGAGCTCTGATTTCCCGCATGGACCTCTGGCATTAAGCTCTGACTTCCAGCATGGAGCTCGTCTCATCTGAGTCCCAGAAGGGAGCTCTGACTTCCCGCATGGACCTCGGGCATTAAGCATGGAGCTCTGACTTCCAGCATGGAGCTCGTCTCATCTGAGTCCCGGAAGGGAGCTCTGATTTCCCGCATGGACCTCGGGCATTAAGCATGGGGCTTTGACTTCCAGCATGGAGCTCGTCTCATCTGAGTCCCAGAAGGGAGCTCTGACTTCCCGCATGGACCTCGGGCATTAAGCTCTGACTTCCAGCATGGAGCTCGTCTCATCTGAGTCCCAGAAGGGAGCTCTTATTTCCCGCATGGACCTCTGGCATTAAGCTCTGACTTCCAGCATGGAGCTCGTCTCATCTGAGACCCGGAAGGGAGCTCTTATTTCCCGCATGGACCTCGGGCATTAAGCATGGAGCGCTGACTTCCAGCATGGAGCTCGTCTCATCTGAGACCCGGAAGGGAGCTCTGATTTCCCGCATGGACCTCGGGCATTAAGGCTACTTTGTTACATTTTGGGATGAATGCTGGGCTTTGCTGAGACTGTGCAAGATGCTTTGCGTGAGCTCCGGATAGGCGACTTTGTGACATTTTGGGATGCGTGCTGGTACTTTGCTGGGCCTGAGTGCCGCTGCATTTTGGGATCCATGCGGGTCCGTTTTGGGACTGAGTGCCGCTGCATTTTGGAATACATGATGGTCCGTTTTGGGGTCCAGGCTGGGACTTAGTGCCGCTGCATTTTGGGATCTTTGGCTTGCATGGAGCTCGTCTCATCTGAGTCCCAGAAGGGAGCTCTGATTTCCCGCATGGACCTCGGGCATTAGGCATGGGGCTCTCACTTCCAGCATGGAGCTCGTCTCATCTGAGTCCCGGAAGGGAGCTCTGATTTCCCGCATGGACCTCGGGCATTAAGCATGGGGCTCTGACTTCCAGCATGGAGCTCGTCTCATCTGAGTCCCAGAAGGGAGCTCTTATTTCCCGCATGGACCTCTGGCATTAAGCTCTGACTTCCAGCATGGAGCTCGTCTCATCTGAGTCCCAGAAGGGAGCTCTTATTTCCCGCATGGACCTCGGGCATTAAGCATGGAGCGCTGACTTCCAGCATGGAGCTCGTCTCATCTGAGTCCCAGAAGGGAGCTCTGATTTCCCGCATGGACCTCTGGCATTACGCTCTGACTTCCAGCATGGAGCTCGTCTCATCTGAGTCCCAGAAGGGAGCTCTGATTTCCCGCATGGACCTCGGGCATTAGGCATGGGGCTCTCACTTCCAGCATGGAGCTCGTCTCATCTGAGTCCCGGAAGGGAGCTCTGATTTCCCGCATGGACCTCTGGCATTAAGCTATGACTTCCAGCATGGAGCTCGTCTCATCTGAGTCCCGGAAGGGAGCTCTGATTTCCCGCATGGACCTCTGGCATTACGCTCTGACTTCCAGCATGGAGCTCGTCTCATCTGAGTCCCAGAAGGGAGCTCTGATTTCCCGCATGGACCTCTGGCATTAAGCTCTGACTTCCAGCATGGAGCTCGTCTCATCTGAGTCCCGGAAGGGAGCTCTGATTTCCCGCATGGACCTCGGGCATTAAGCATGGGGCTTTGACTTCCAGCATGGAGCTCGTCTCATCTGAGTCCCAGAAGGGAGCTCTGATTTCCCGCATGGACCTCGGGCATTAAGCATGGGGCTTTGACTTCCAGCATGGAGCTCGTCTCATCTGAGTCCCAGAAGGGAGCTCTTATTTCCCGCATGGACCTCGGGCATTAAGCATGGAGCTCTGACTTCCAGCATGGAGCTCGTCTCATCTGAGTCCCAGAAGGGAGCTCTTATTTCCCGCATGGACCTCTGGCATTAAGCTCTGACTTCCAGCATGGAGCTCGTCTCATCTGAGTCCCAGAAGGGAGCTCTTATTTCCCGCATGGACCTCTGGCATTAAGCTCTGACTTCCAGCATGGAGCTCGTCTCATCTGAGTCCCAGAAGGGAGCTCTTATTTCCCGCATGGACCTCGGGCATTAAGCATGGGGCTTTGACTTCCAGCATGGAGCTCGTCTCATCTGAGTCCCGGAAGGGAGCTCTGATTTCCCGCATGGACCTCGGGCATTAAGGCTACTTTGTTACATTTTGGGATGAATGCTGGGCTTTGCTGAGACTGTGCAAGATGCTTTGCGTGAGCTCCGGATAGGCGACTTTGTGACATTTTGGGATGCGTGCTGGTACTTTGCTGGGACTGAGTGCCGCTGCATTTTGGGATCCATGCGGGTCCGTTTTGGGACTGAGTGCCGCTGCATTTTGGAATACATGATGGTCCGTTTTGGGGTCCAGGCTGGGACTTAGTGCCGCTGCATTTTGGGATCTTTGGCTTGCATGGAGCTCGTCTCATCTGAGTCCCAGAAGGGAGCTCTGATTTCCCGCATGGACCTCTGGCATTAAGCTCTGACTTCCAGCATGGAGCTCGTCTCATCTGAGTCCCAGAAGGGAGCTCTTATTTCCCGCATGGACCTCTGGCATTAAGCTCTGACTTCCAGCATGGAGCTCGTCTCATCTGAGTCCCAGAAGGGAGCTCTGATTTCCCGCATGGACCTCTGGCATTACGCTCTGACTTCCAGCATGGAGCTCGTCTCATCTGAGTCCCAGAAGGGAGCTCTGACTTCCCGCATGGACCTCGGGCATTAAGCTCTGACTTCCAGCATGGAGCTCGTCTCATCTGAGTCCCAGAAGGGAGCTCTTATTTCCCGCATGGACCTCTGGCATTAAGCTCTGACTTCCAGCATGGAGCTCGTCTCATCTGAGACCCGGAAGGGAGCTCTGATTTCCCGCATGGACCTCGGGCATTAGGCATGGGGCTCTCACTTCCAGCATGGAGCTCGTCTCATCTGAGTCCCGGAAGGGAGCTCTGATTTCCCGCATGGACCTCGGGCATTAAGGCTACTTTGTTACATTTTGGGATGAATGCTGGGCTTTGCTGAGACTGTGCAAGATGCTTTGCGTGAGCTCCGGATAGGCGACTTTGTGACATTTTGGGATGCGTGCTGGTACTTTGCTGGGACTGAGTGCCGCTGCATTTTGGGATCCATGCGGGTCCGTTTTGGGGACTGAGTGCCGCTGCATTTTGGGATCTTTGGCTTGCATGGAGCTCGTCTCATCTGAGTCCCAGAAGGGAGCTCTGATTTCCCGCATGGACCTCTGGCATTACGCTCTGACTTCCAGCATGGAGCTCGTCTCATCTGAGTCCCAGAAGGGAGCTCTGATTTCCCGCATGGACCTCGGGCATTAAGCTCTGACTTCCAGCATGGAGCTCGTCTCATCTGAGTCCCAGAAGGGAGCTCTGATTTCCCGCATGGACCTCGGGCATTAGCATGGGCTTGACTTCCAGCATGGAGCTCGTCTCATCTGAGTCCCAGAAGGGAGCTCTGATTTCCCGCATGGACCTCGGGCATTAAGGCTACTTTGTTACATTTTGGGATGAATGCTGGGCTTTGCTGAGACTGTGCAAGATGCTTTGCGTGAGCTCCGGATAGGCGACCTTTGTGACATTTTGGGATGCGTGCTGGTACTTTGCTGGGACTGAGTGCCGCTGCATTTTGGGATCCATGCGGGTCCGTTTTGGGACTGAGTGCCGCTGCATTTTGGGATCTTTGGCTTGCATGGAGCTCGTCTCATCTGAGTCCCAGAAGGGAGCTCTGATTTCCCGCATGGACCTCTGGCATTACGCTCTGACTTCCAGCATGGAGCTCGTCTCATCTGAGTCCCAGAAGGGAGCTCTGATTTCCCGCATGGACCTCGGGCATTAAGCATGGGGCTTTGACTTCCAGCATGGAGCTCGTCTCATCTGAGTCCCAGAAGGGAGCTCTGATTTCCCGCATGGACCTCGGGCATTAAGCATGGGGCTTTGACTTCCAGCATGGAGCTCGTCTCATCTGAGTCCCAGAAGGGAGCTCTGATTTCCCGCATGGACCTCGGGCATTAAGGCTACTTTGTTACATTTTGGGATGAATGCTGGGCTTTGCTGAGACTGTGCAAGATGCTTTGCGTGAGCTCCGGATAGGCGACTTTGTGACATTTTGGGATGCGTGCTGGTACTTTGCTGGGACTGAGTGCCGCTGCATTTTGGGATCCATGCGGGTCCGTTTTGGGACTGAGTGCCGCTGCATTTTGGAATACATGATGGTCCGTTTTGGGGTCCAGGCTGGGACTTAGTGCCGCTGCATTTTGGGATCTTTGGCTTGCATGGAGCTCGTCTCATCTGAGTCCCAGAAGGGAGCTCTGATTTCCCGCATGGACCTCTGGCATTACGCTCTGACTTCCAGCATGGAGCTCGTCTCATCTGAGTCCTGGAAGGGAGCTCTGATTTCCCGCATGGACCTCTGGCATTAAGCTCTGACTTCCAGCATGGAGCTCGTCTCATCTGAGTCCCAGAAGGGAGCTCTGACTTCCTGCATGGACCTCGGGCATTAAGCATGGAGCTCTGACTTCCAGCATGGAGCTCGTCTCATCTGAGTCCCGGAAGGGAGCTCTGATTTCCCGCATGGACCTCGGGCATTAAGCATGGGGCTTTGACTTCCAGCATGGAGCTCGTCTCATCTGAGTCCCAGAAGGGAGCTCTGACTTCCCGCATGGACCTCGGGCATTAAGCTCTGACTTCCAGCATGGAGCTCGTCTCATCTGAGTCCCAGAAGGGAGCTCTTATTTCCCGCATGGACCTCTGGCATTAAGCTCTGACTTCCAGCATGGAGCTCGTCTCATCTGAGACCCGGAAGGGAGCTCTTATTTCCCGCATGGACCTCGGGCATTAAGCATGGAGCGCTGACTTCCAGCATGGAGCTCGTCTCATCTGAGACCCGGAAGGGAGCTCTGATTTCCCGCATGGACCTCGGGCATTAAGGCTACTTTGTTACATTTTGGGATGAATGCTGGGCTTTGCTGAGACTGTGCAAGATGCTTTGCGTGAGCTCCGGATAGGCGACTTTGTGACATTTTGGGATGCGTGCTGGTACTTTGCTGGGCCTGAGTGCCGCTGCATTTTGGGATCCATGCGGGTCCGTTTTGGGACTGAGTGCCGCTGCATTTTGGAATACATGATGGTCCGTTTTGGGGTCCAGGCTGGGACTTAGTGCCGCTGCATTTTGGGATCTTTGGCTTGCATGGAGCTCGTCTCATCTGAGTCCCAGAAGGGAGCTCTGATTTCCCGCATGGACCTCGGGCATTAGGCATGGGGCTCTCACTTCCAGCATGGAGCTCGTCTCATCTGAGTCCCGGAAGGGAGCTCTGATTTCCCGCATGGACCTCGGGCATTAAGCATGGGGCTCTGACTTCCAGCATGGAGCTCGTCTCATCTGAGTCCCAGAAGGGAGCTCTTATTTCCCGCATGGACCTCTGGCATTAAGCTCTGACTTCCAGCATGGAGCTCGTCTCATCTGAGTCCCAGAAGGGAGCTCTTATTTCCCGCATGGACCTCGGGCATTAAGCATGGAGCGCTGACTTCCAGCATGGAGCTCGTCTCATCTGAGTCCCAGAAGGGAGCTCTGATTTCCCGCATGGACCTCTGGCATTACGCTCTGACTTCCAGCATGGAGCTCGTCTCATCTGAGTCCCAGAAGGGAGCTCTGATTTCCCGCATGGACCTCGGGCATTAGGCATGGGGCTCTCACTTCCAGCATGGAGCTCGTCTCATCTGAGTCCCGGAAGGGAGCTCTGATTTCCCGCATGGACCTCTGGCATTAAGCTATGACTTCCAGCATGGAGCTCGTCTCATCTGAGTCCCGGAAGGGAGCTCTGATTTCCCGCATGGACCTCTGGCATTACGCTCTGACTTCCAGCATGGAGCTCGTCTCATCTGAGTCCCAGAAGGGAGCTCTGATTTCCCGCATGGACCTCTGGCATTAAGCTCTGACTTCCAGCATGGAGCTCGTCTCATCTGAGTCCCGGAAGGGAGCTCTGATTTCCCGCATGGACCTCGGGCATTAAGCATGGGGCTTTGACTTCCAGCATGGAGCTCGTCTCATCTGAGTCCCAGAAGGGAGCTCTGATTTCCCGCATGGACCTCGGGCATTAAGCATGGGGCTTTGACTTCCAGCATGGAGCTCGTCTCATCTGAGTCCCAGAAGGGAGCTCTTATTTCCCGCATGGACCTCGGGCATTAAGCATGGAGCTCTGACTTCCAGCATGGAGCTCGTCTCATCTGAGTCCCAGAAGGGAGCTCTTATTTCCCGCATGGACCTCTGGCATTAAGCTCTGACTTCCAGCATGGAGCTCGTCTCATCTGAGTCCCAGAAGGGAGCTCTTATTTCCCGCATGGACCTCTGGCATTAAGCTCTGACTTCCAGCATGGAGCTCGTCTCATCTGAGTCCCAGAAGGGAGCTCTTATTTCCCGCATGGACCTCGGGCATTAAGCATGGGGCTTTGACTTCCAGCATGGAGCTCGTCTCATCTGAGTCCCGGAAGGGAGCTCTGATTTCCCGCATGGA
>NW_026904664.1:0-7373 GCF_024500275.1 Phycodurus eques | reverse complement strand
AAGGCTGTGCGGCCGAGCGGCGAGCGTTAAAGCACTCAGTTTCGCTCAAGTAGTAGGCTTTTATTGAGTAAATTGTAACATGACGACCTATGTGACTTTGGCAGGACTTTTTAGCGCTTACGTTTGAGCTAGTGGGTTAAGATTTGAAACAAACGATCGGTGGGAATCCAGCTTTCAGGGGAGGCCTCCCCCGAGTCTCTGGACGGCTGTGGGGGCGAACGGCGAGAGTCTAAGCACTCGGTTTCTCTCCAGTAGTTGGCCTTTATTGAGTAAATTGTAACATGACGACCTATGTGATTTAGGCAGGACTTTTTAGTGCCTACTTTTGAGCTAGTGGGCTAAGATTTGAAACAAACGATCGGTGGGAAACCAGCTTTCAGGGGAGGCCTCCCCCGAGTCTCTGGACGGCTGTGGGGCCGAGCGGCGAGCGTTAAAGCACTCAGTTTCGGTCCAGTCAGAGGCCTTTATTGACTAAATTGTAACATGACGACCTATGTGATTTTGGCAGGACTTTTTAGCGCCTACTTTTCAGCTACTGGGCTAAGATTTGAAACAAACGATCGGTGGGAAGCCAGCTTTCAGGGGAGGCCTCTTCCAAGCCTCTCGGAGGTCGTGGGCCCGAACGGCGAGCGTCAAAGCACTCGGTTTCGCTCCAGTAGTAGGCTTTTATTGACTAAATTGTAACATGACGACCTATGTGACTTTGGCAGGACTTTTTAGCGCTTACTTTTGAGCTAGTGGGCTAAGATTTGAAACAAACGATCGGTGGGAATCCAGCTTTCAGGAGAGGCCTCCCCCGAGTCTCTGGACGGCTGTGGGGGCGAACGGCGAGCGTCAAAGCACTCGGTTTCTCTCCAGTAGTTGGCCTTTATTGAGTTAGTTGTAACATGACGACCTATGTGATTTTGGCAGGACTTTTTAGCGCCTACTTTTGAGCTACTGGGCTAAGATTAGAAACAAACGATCGGTGGGAATCCAGCTTTCAGGGGAGTCCTCCCCCGAGTCTCTGGAAGGCTGTGGGGCCGAGCGGCGAGCGTTAAAGCACTCAGTTTCGCTCAAGTAGTAGGCTTTTATTGACTAAATTGTAACATGACGACCTATGTGACTTTGGCAGGACTTTTTAGCGCTTACGTTTGAGCTAGTGGGTTAAGATTTGAAACAAATGATCGGTGGGAATCCAGCTTTCAGGGGAGGCCTCCCCCGAGTCTCTGGGCGGCTGTGGGGGCGAACGGCGAGAGTCTAAGCACTCGGTTTCTCTCCAGTAGTTGGCCTTTGTTGAGTAAATTGTAACATGACGACCTATGTGATTTAGGCAGGACTTTTTAGCGCCTACTTTTGAGCTAGTGGGCTAAGATTTGAAACAAACGATCGGTGGGAAACCAGCTTTCAGGGGAGGCCTCCCCCGAGTCTCTGGACGGCTGTGGGGCCGAGCGGCGAGCGTTAAAGCACTCAGTTTCGGTCCAGTCAGAGGCCTTTATTGACTAAATTGTAACATGACGACCTATGTGATTTTGGCAGGACTTTTTAGCGCCTACTTTTCAGCTACTGGGCTAAGATTTGAAACAAACGATCGGTGGGAAGCCAGCTTTCAGGGGAGGCCTCTTCCAAGCCTCTCGGAGGTCGTGGGCCCAAACGGCGAGCGTCAAAGCACTCGGTTTCGCTCCAGTAGTAGGCTTTTATTGACTAAATTGTAACATGACGACCTATGTGACTTTGGCAGGACTTTTTAGCGCTTACTTTTGAGCTAGTGGGCTAAGATTTGAAACAAACGATCGGTGGGAAGCCAGCTTTCAGGGGAGGCCTCCCCCGAGTCTCTGCACGGCTGTGGGGGCGAACGGCGAGCGTCAAAGCACTCTGTTTCTCTCCAGTAGTTGACCTTTATTGAGTAAATTGTAACATGACGACCTGTGTGATTTTGGCAGGACTTTTTAGCGCCTACTTTTCAGCTACTGGGCTAAGATTTGAAATAAACGATCGGTGGGAATCCAGCTTTCAGGGGAGGCCTCTTCCAAGCCTCTCAGAGGTCGTGGGGCCGAGCGGCGAGCGTCAAAGCATTCGGTTTCTCTCCAGTAGTAGGCCTTTATTGACTAAATTGTAACATGACAACCTATGTGATTTTGGCAGGACTTTTTTCCGCCTACTTTTCAGCTACTGGGCTAAGATTTGAAACAAACGATCGGTGGGAATCCAGCTTTCAGGGGAGGCCTCCCCCGAGTCTCTGTACGGCTGTGGGGCCGAGCGGCGAGCGTTAAAGCACTCAGTTTCGCTCGAGTACCATGACGACCGATTTGACTTTGGCACAACTTTAGGTCGCTTAATTTCTGCCTAGCGGGCAAGGAATTCACACAGACAAGCCTTGGGAATCCAGCTTTCAGGGGAGGCCTCTTCCAAGGCTCTCGGAGGTAGTGGGGCCGAACGGCGAGCGTCATAGCACTCGGTTTCTTTCCAGTAGTAGGCCTTTATTGACTAAATTGTAACATGACGACCTATGTGACTTTGGCAAGACTTTTTAGCGCCTACTTTTGAGCTAGTGGGCTAAGATTTGAAACAAACGATCGGTGGGAATCCAGCTTTCAGGGGAGGCCTCCCCCGAATCTCTGGACGGCTGTGGGGCCGAACGGTGAGCGTCAAAGCACTCGGTTTCTCTCCAGTCGTAGGCCTTTATTGACTAAATTGTAACATGACGACCTATGTGATTTTGGCAGGACTTTTTATCGCCTACTTTTGAGCTAGTGGGCTAAGATTTGAAACAAACGATCGGTGGGAAACCAGCTTTCAGGGGAGGCCTCCCCCGAGTCTCTGGACGGCTGTGGGGCCGAGCGGCGAGCGTTAAAGCACTCAGTTTCGGTCCAGTCAGAGGCCTTTATTGACTAAATTGTAACATGACGACCTATGTGATTTTGGCAGGACTTTTTAGCGCCTACTTTTCAGCTACTGGGCTAAGATTTGAAACAAATGATCGGTGGGAAGCCAGCTTTCAGGGGAGGCCTCTTCCAAGGCTCTCGGAGGTAGTGGGGCCGAACGGCGAGCGTCATAGCACTCGGTTTCTTTCCAGTAGTAGGCCTTTATTGACTAAATTGTAACATGACGACCTATGTGACTTTGGCAAGACTTTTTAGCGCCTACGTTTGAGCTAGTGGGCTAAGATTTGACACAAACGTTCGGTGGGAATCCAGCTTTCAGGGGAGGCCTCCCCCGAATCTCTGGACGGCTGTGGGGCCGAACGGTGAGCGTCAAAGCACTCGGTTTCTCTCCAGTCGTAGGCCTTTATTGACTAAATTGTAACATGACGACCTATGTGATTTTGGCAGGACTTTTTAGCGCCTACTTTTCAGCTACTGGGCTAAGATTTGAAACAAACGATCGGTGGGAATTCAGCTTTCAGGGGAGTCCTCCCCCGAGTCTCTGGACGGCTGTGGGGCCGAGCGGCGAGCGTCAAAGTACTCGGTTTCTCTCCAGTCATAGGCCTTTATTGACTAAATTGTAACATGACGACCTATGTGATTTTGGCAGGACTTTTTAGCGCCTACTTTTCAGCTACTGGGCTAAGATTTGAAACAAACGATCGGTGGGAATCCAGCTTTCAGGGGAGGCCTCTGCCAAGCCTCTCGGAGGTCGTGGGGCATAACGGCGAGCGTCAAAGCACTCGTTTTCGGTCCAGTAGTAGGCCTTTATTGACTAAATTGTACCATGACGACCTATGTGATTTTGGCAGGACATTTTAGCGCTTACTTTTGAGTTAGTGGGCTAAGATTTGAAACAAACGATCGGTGGGAATCCAGCTTTCAGGGGAGTCCTCCCCCGAGTCTCTGGACGGCTGTGGGGCCGAGCGGCGAGCATTAAAGCACTCAGTTTCGGTCCAGTAGGAGGCCTTTATTGACTAAATTGTAACATGACGATCTATGTGATTTTGGCAGGGCTTTTTAGCGCCTACTTTTCAGCTACTGGGCTAAGATTTGAAAGAAACGATCGGTGGGAATCCAGCTTTCAGGGGAGGCCTCTTCCAAGCCTCTCGGAGGTCGTGGGCCCGAACAGCGAGCGTCAAAGCACTCGGTTTCGCTCCAGTAGTAGGCCTTTATTGACTAAATTGTAACATGACAACCTATGTGACTTTGGCAGGACTTTTTAGCGCTTACTTTTTACCTAGTGCGCTAAGATTTGAAACAAACGATCGGTGGGAATCCAGCTTTCAGGGGAGTCCTCCCCCGAGTCTCTGGACGGCTGTGGGGCCGAGCGGCGAGCTTTAAAGCACTCAGTTTCGCTCGAGTACCATGACGACCGATTTGACTTCGGCACGACTTTAGGTCGCTTAATTTCAGCCTAGCGGGCTAAGAATTCACACAGACAATCCTTGGGAATCCAGCTTTCAGGGGAGGCCATTTCCAAGCCTCTCAGAGGTTGTGGGGCCTAACGGCGAGCGTCAAAGCACTCGGTTTCGGTCCAGTAGGAGGCCTTTATTGACTAAATTGTAACATGATGACCTATCGGATTTTGGCAGGACTTTTTCGCGCCTACTTTTCAGCTACTGTGCTAAGATTTGAAACAAACCATCGGTGGGAATCCAGCTTTCAGGGGAAGCTTCTTCCAAGCCTCTCGGAGGTTGTGGGGCCGAACAGCGAGCGTTAAAGCACTCAGTTTCGCTCCAGTAGTAGGCCTTTATTGACTAAATTGTACCATGACGACCTTTGTGATTTTGGCAGGACTTTTTAGCGCCTACTTTTCAGCTACTGGGCGAAGATTTGAAACAAACGATCGGTGGGAATCCAGCTTTCAGGGGAGGCCTCTTCCAAGCCTCTCGGAGGTCGTGGGGCATAACGGCGAGCGTCAAAGCACTCGTTTTCGGTCCAGTAGTAGGCCTTTATTGACTAAATTGTAACATGACAACCTATGTGACTTTGGCAGGACCTTTTAGCGCTTACTTTTCACCGAGTGCGCTAAGATTTGAAACAAACAATGGGTGGGAATCCAGCTTTCAGGGGAGTCCTCCCACGAGTCTCTGGACGGCTGTGTGGCCGAGCGGCGACCGTTAAAGCACTCAGTTTCGCTCGAGTACCATGACGACCAATTTGACTTCGGCACGACTTTAGGTCGCTTAATTTCAGCCTAGCGGGCTAGGAAATCACACAGACAAGCCTTGGGAATCCAGCTTTCAAGGGAGGCCTCTTCCAAGCCTCTCGGAGCTCGTGGGGCCGAACGGCGAGCGTCGAAGCACTCGGTTTCGCTCCAGTAGTAACCCTTTATTGACTAAATTGTAACATCACAACCTATGTGACTTTGGCAGGACTTTTTAGCGCCTACTTTTCAGCTACTGGGCTAAGATTTGAAACAAACGATCGGTGGGAATGCACCTTTCAGGGGAGGCCTCCCCCGAGTCTCTGGACGGCTGTGGGGCCGAACGGCGACCGTCAAAGCACTCGCTTTCTCTCCAGTAGTAGGCCTTTGTTGAGTAAATTGTAACATGACGACCTATGTGATTTTGGCAGGACTTTTTAGCGCCTACTTTACAGCTACTGGGCTAAGATTTAAAACAAACGATCGGTGGGAATCCAGCTTTCAGGGGAGGCCTCTTCCAAGCCTCTCGGAGGTCATGGGGCCGAACGGTGAGCGTCAAAGCATTCGGTTTCGCTCCAGTAGTAGGCCTTTATTGACTAAATTGTAACATGACGACCTATGTGATTTTGGCAGGACTTTTTAGCGCTTACGTTTGAGCTAGTGGGCTAAGATTTGAAACAAATGATCGGTGGGAATCCAGCTTTCAGGGGACGCCTCCCCCGAGTCTCTGGACGGCTGTGGGGGCGAACGGCGAGCGTCAAAGCACTCGGTTTCGCTCCAGTAGTAGGCCTTTATTGACTAAATTGTAACATGACAACCTATGTGACTTTGGGAGGACTTTTTAGCGCTTACTTTTGACCTAGTGCGCGAAGATTTGAAACATACGATCGATGGGAATCCAGCTTTCAGGGGAGTCCTCCCCCGAGTCTCTGGACGGCTGTGGGGCCGAGCGGCGAGCGTTAAAGCACTCCGTTTCGCTCAAGTAGTAGGCTTTTATTGACTAAATTGTAACATGACGACCTATGTGACTTTGGCAGGACTTTTTAGCGCTTACGTTTGAGCTAGTGGGTTAAGATTTGAAACAAACGATCGGTGGGAATCCAGCTTTCAGGGGAGGCCTCCCCCGAGTCTCTGGACGGCTGTGGGGGCGAACGGCGAGCGTCAAAGCACTCGGTTTCTCTCCAGTAGTTGGCCTTTATTGAGTAAATTGTAACATGACGACCTATGTGATTTTGGCATGACTTTTTAGCGCCTACCTTTGAGCTACTGGGCTAAGATTAGAAACAAACGATCGGTGGGAAGCCAGCTTTCAGGGGATGCCTCTTCCAAGCCTCTCGGAGGTCGTGGGCCCGAACGGCGAGCGTCAAAGCACTCGGTTTCGCTCCAGTAGTAGGCCTTTATTGACTAAATTGTAACATGACAACCTATGTGACTTTGGGAGGACTTTTTAGCGCTTACTTTTGACCTAGTGCGCTAAGATTTGAAACAAACGATCGGTGGGAATCCAGCTTTCAGGGGAGTCCACCCCCGAGTCTCAGGAAGGCTGTGGGGCCGAGCAGCGAGTTTTAAAGCACTCAGTTTTGCTCAAGTACCATGACGACCGATTTGACTTCGGCACGACTTTAGGTCGCTTAATTTCTGCCTTGCGGGCTAGGAATTTACACAGACAAGCCTTGGGAATCCAGCTTTAAAGGGAGGCCTCTTCCAAGCCTCTCGGAGCTCGTGAGGCCGAACGGCAAGCGTCAAAGCACTCGGTTTCGCTCCAGTAGTAGGCTTTTATTGACTAAATTGTAACATGACGACCTATGTGACTTTGGCAGGACTTTTTAGCGCTTACTTTTGAGCTAGTGGGCTAAAATTTGAAACAAACGATCGGTGGGAATCCAGCTTTCAGGGGAGGCCTCCCCCGAGTCTCTGGACGGCTGTGGGGGCGAACGGCGAGCGTCAAAGCACTCGGTTTCGCTCCAGTAGTAGGCCTTTATTGACTAAATTGTAACATGACAACCTATGTGACTTTGGGAGGACCTTTTAGCGCTTACTTTTGACCTAGTGCGCTAAGATTTGAAACAAACGATCGGTGGGAATCCAGCTTTCAGGGGAGTCCTCCCCCGAGTCTCTGGAAGGCTGTGCGGCCGAGCGGCGAGCGTTAAAGCACTCAGTTTCGCTCAAGTAGTAGGCTTTTATTGAGTAAATTGTAACATGACGACCTATGTGACTTTGGCAGGACTTTTTAGCGCTTACGTTTGAGCTAGTGGGTTAAGATTTGAAACAAACGATCGGTGGGAATCCAGCTTTCAGGGGAGGCCTCCCCCGAGTCTCTG
>NW_026904663.1:0-7391 GCF_024500275.1 Phycodurus eques | reverse complement strand
GTTACATTAAAAAAAGTGGACAGCAGAGTGTGCTGGGAAGCATTTTTAAGCAATTAAAACTGCAAATGTGTGTAAAACTCCAACCAAAGCTTTGGGATTTAAACCACTGCCTGTAACTAGTATAAAGGGGAGAGTTGTACTCTCAAAAGCAAGAGAATTTACTGTGAAAGCATCCTTTGTGAAGTTATGAGTTACAATAAAAAAAAGTTTACAGCAGAGGGAGCTGGGAAGCATTTTTTAGCAATAAAAACTGCAAATGTGTGTAAAACTCCAACCAAAGCTTTGAGATTCAAACCACTGCCTGTAACTAGTATAAAGGGGAGAGTTTTACTCTAAAAAGCAATATAATTTACTTGGAAAGCATCCTTTGTGAAGTTATGAGTCAAAATAAGAAATGTGTACAGCAGGCGCTGGGAAGCATTTTTAAGCAATAAAAACTGCAAATGTGTGTAAAACTCCAACCAAAGCTTTGGGATTCAAACCACTGCCTGTAACTAGTATAAAGGGGAGAGTTCTACTTTAAAAGCAAGAGAATTTACTGGGAAAGCATGCTTTGTGAAGTTATGAGTCAAAATAAAAAAAGTGAACAGCAGGCACTGGGAAGCATTTTTAAGCGATAAAAGCTGCAAATGTGTGTAAAACTCCAACCAAAGCTTTGGGATTCAAACCACTGCCTGTAACTAGTATAAAGGGGAGAGTTTTACTCTCAAAAGCAAGAGAATTTACTGTGAAAGCATCCTTTGTGAAGTTATGAGTTACAATAAAAAAAAGTGTACAGCAGAGGGAGCTGTTAAGCATTTTTAAGCAATAAAAACTACAAATGTGTGTAAAACTCCAACCAAACCTTTGGGTTTCAAACCACTGCCTGTAACTAGTATAAAGGGGAGAGTTCTACTTTTAAAGCAAGAGACTTTACTGGGAAAGCATCCTTTGTGAAGTTATGAGTCAAAATCAAAAAAGTGTACAGCAGGTGCTGGGAAGTATTCTTAAGCGATAAAAGCTGCAAATGTGTGTAAAACTCCAACCAAAGCTTTGGGATTCAAACCACTGCTTGTAACTAGTATAAAGGGGAGAGTTCTACTCTAAATAGCAAGAGACTTTACTGGGAGAGAAACCTTTGTGAAGTTATGAGTCAAAAGAAAAAATGTGTACAGCAGGCCCTGGGAAGCATTTTTAAGCAATAAAAAATGGAAAAGTGTGTAAAACTCCAACCAAAGCTTTGGGATTCAAACCACTGCCTGTAACTAGTATAAAGGGGAGAGTTCTACTCTAAAAAGCAAGAGACTTTACTGGGAAAGAAACCTTTGTGAAGTTATGAGTCAAAAGAAAAAATGTGTACAGCAGAGGGAGCTGTTAAGCATTTTTTAGCAATAAAAACAGCAAATGTGTGGAAAACTCCAACCAACGCTTTGGGATTCAAACCACTACCTGTAACTAGTATAAAGGGGAGAGTTCTACTCTAAAAAGCAAGAGAATTTACTGGGAAAGCATCCTCTGTGAAGGTATGAGTGATATAAAAAAAGTGTCCAGCAGAGGGAGCTGGGTAGCATTTTTGAGCATTAAAAACTGCAAATGTGTGTAAAACTCCAACCAAATCTTTGGGTTTCAAACCACTGCCTGTAACTAGTATAAAGAGGAGAGTTCTACTTTAAAAGCAAGAGACTTTCCTGGGAAAGCATGCTTTGTGAAGTTATGAGTCAAAATAAAAAAAGTGAACAGCAGGCGCTGGGAAGTATTTTTAAGCGATAAAAGCTGCAAATGTGTGTAAAACTCCAACCAAAGCTTTGGGATTCAAACCACTGCCTCTAACTAGTATAAAGGGGAGAGTTTGACTCTAAAAAGCAAGAGACTTTACTGGGAAAGCATCCTTTGTGAAGTTATGAGTCAAAATCAAAAAAGTGTACAGCAGGTGCTGGGAAGTATTTTTCAGCGATAAAAGCTGCAAATGTGTGTAAAACTCCAACCAAAGCTTTGGGATTCAAACCACTGCCTCTAACTTGAATAAAGGGGAGAGTTTTACTCTGAAATGCAAGAGAACTTACTTGGAAAGCATCCTTTGTGAAGTTATGAGTTACAATTAAAAAAAGTGTACAGCAGAGGGAGCTGGGAAGCATTTTTAAGCAATAAAAACTGCAAATGTGTGTAAAACTCCAACTAAAGCTTTGGGATTCAAAACACTGCCTGTAACTCGTATAAAGGGAAGAGTTTTCCTCTAAAAAGCAAGAGAATTTACTGTGAAAGCATCCTTTGTGAAGTTATGAGTTACAATAAAAAAGTGTACAGCAGAGGGAGCTGTTAAGCATTTTTAAGCAATAAAAACTATACATGTGTGTAAAACTCCAACCAAACCTTTGGGTTTCAAACCAGTGCCTGTAACTAGTATAAAAGGGAGAGTTCTACTTTAAAAGCAAGATACCTTCCTGGGAAAGCATCCTTTGTGAAGTTATGAGTCAAAATAAAAAATGTGTGCAGCAGGCGCTGGGAAGCATTTTTAAGCGATAAAAAAAGCAAATGTGTGTAAAACTCCAACCAAATCTTTGGGATTCAAACCACTGCCTGTAACTAGTATAAAGGGGAGAGTTTTACTCTGAAATGCAAGAGAATTTACTTGGAAAGCATCCTTTATGAAGTTATGAGTCAAAATAAAAAATAGTGTACAGCAGAGGGAGCTGGGAAGCATTTTTAAGGAATAAAAACTGCAAATGTGTGTAAAACTCCAACCAAAGCTTTGTAATTCAAACCACTGCATGTAACTTGTATAAAGGGGAGAGTTTTCCTCTAAAAATTAAGAGAATTTACTGGGAAAGCATCCTTTGTGAAGTTATGAGTCAAAATAAAAAAAGTGGACAACTGAGGGAGCTGGGAAGCATTTTGAAGCAATAAAAACTGCAAATGTGTGTAAAACCCCAACCAAAGCTTTGGGATTCAAAACACTGCCTGTAACTTGTATAAAGGGGAGAGTTTTACTCTAAAAAGCAAGAGAATTTTCTGGGAAAGCATCCTTTTTGATGTTATGAGTCAAAATAGAAAACGTGTACAGCAGGCGGTGAGAAGCGTTTTTAAGCAATAAAAAACTGCAAATGTGTGTAAAACTCCAACCAAAGCTTTTGGATGCAAAAAACTGCCTGTAACTAGTATAAAGGGCAGAATTCTACTCTAAATAGCCAGAGATTTTAGTGGGAAAGCTTCCTTTTTGAAGTTATGAGTCAAAATAGAAAACGTGTACAGCAGGCGCTGGGAAGCGTTTTTAAGCAATAAAAAACTGCAAATGTGTGTAAAACTCCAACCAAAGCTTTGGGATTCAAACCACTGCCTCTAACTAGTATACAGGGGAGAGCTTTACTCTTAAATGGAAGAGAATTTACTTGGAAAGCATCCTTTGTGAAGTTATGAGTTACAAATAAAAAAAAAGTGTTCAGCAGTCGCTGGGAAGCATTTTTAAGCGATAAAAACTCCAAATGTGTGTCAAACACCTACCAAAGCTTTGGGATTCAAATCACTGCCTGTAACTAGTATAAAGGTGAGAGCGATACTCAAAAAAGCAAGAGACTTTACTGGGAAAGCATCCTTTGTGAAGTTATGAGTTACAATAAAAAAAAAGTGTACAGCAGGTGCTGGGAAGTATTTTTAAGCGATAAAAGCTGCAAATGTGTGTAAAAGTCCAACCAAAGCTTTGGGATTCAAACCACTGCCTGTAACTAGTATAAAGGGGAGAGTTCTACTCTAAAAAGCAAGAGACTTTACTGGGAAAGAAACCTTGGTGAAGTTATGAGTCAAAAGAAAAAATGTGTACAGCAGGCGCTGGGAAGCATTTTTAAGCAATAAAAAAAGGAAAAGTGTGTAAAACTCCAACCAAAGCTTTGGGATTCAAACCACTGCCTGTAACTTGTATAAAGGGGAGACTTCAACTCTAAAAAGCAAGAGAATTTACTGGGAAAGCATCCTTTGTGAAGTTATGAGTCAAAATAAAAAAAATGAACAGCAGGCGCTGGGAAGCATTTTTAAGCGATAAAAGCTGCAAATGTGTGTAAAACTCCAACCAAAGCTTTGGGATTCAAAACACTGTCTGTAACTAATATAAATGGGAGAGTTAAACTCTAAAATGCAAGAGAATTTTCTTGGAAAGCATCCTTTGTGAAGTTATGAGTGAAAATAAAAAAAGTGTACAGCAGGCGCTGGGAAGCATTTTTAAGCGATTAAAAACAGCAAATGTCTGTAAAACTCCAACCAAAGCTTTGGGATTCAAACCACTGCCTCTAACTCGAATAAAGGGGAGAGTTTTACTCTGAAATGCAAGAGAATTTTCTTGGAAAGTATCCTTTGTGAAGTTATGAGTTACATTAAAAAAAGTGGACAGCAGAGTGTGCTGGGAAGCATTTTTAAGCAATTAAAACTGCAAATGTGTGTAAAACTCCAACCAAAGCTTTGGGATTTAAACCACTGCCTGTAACTAGTATAAAGGGGAGAGTTGTACTCTCAAAAGCAAGAGAATTTACTGTGAAAGCATCCTTTGTGAAGTTATGAGTTACAATAAAAAAAAGTTTACAGCAGAGGGAGCTGGGAAGCATTTTTTAGCAATAAAAACTGCAAATGTGTGTAAAACTCCAACCAAAGCTTTGAGATTCAAACCACTGCCTGTAACTAGTATAAAGGGGAGAGTTTTACTCTAAAAAGCAATATAATTTACTTGGAAAGCATCCTTTGTGAAGTTATGAGTCAAAATAAGAAATGTGTACAGCAGGCGCTGGGAAGCATTTTTAAGCAATAAAAACTGCAAATGTGTGTAAAACTCCAACCAAAGCTTTGGGATTCAAACCACTGCCTGTAACTAGTATAAAGGGGAGAGTTCTACTTTAAAAGCAAGAGAATTTACTGGGAAAGCATGCTTTGTGAAGTTATGAGTCAAAATAAAAAAAGTGAACAGCAGGCACTGGGAAGCATTTTTAAGCGATAAAAGCTGCAAATGTGTGTAAAACTCCAACCAAAGCTTTGGGATTCAAACCACTGCCTGTAACTAGTATAAAGGGGAGAGTTTTACTCTCAAAAGCAAGAGAATTTACTGTGAAAGCATCCTTTGTGAAGTTATGAGTTACAATAAAAAAAAGTGTACAGCAGAGGGAGCTGTTAAGCATTTTTAAGCAATAAAAACTACAAATGTGTGTAAAACTCCAACCAAACCTTTGGGTTTCAAACCACTGCCTGTAACTAGTATAAAGGGGAGAGTTCTACTTTTAAAGCAAGAGACTTTACTGGGAAAGCATCCTTTGTGAAGTTATGAGTCAAAATCAAAAAAGTGTACAGCAGGTGCTGGGAAGTATTCTTAAGCGATAAAAGCTGCAAATGTGTGTAAAACTCCAACCAAAGCTTTGGGATTCAAACCACTGCTTGTAACTAGTATAAAGGGGAGAGTTCTACTCTAAATAGCAAGAGACTTTACTGGGAGAGAAACCTTTGTGAAGTTATGAGTCAAAAGAAAAAATGTGTACAGCAGGCCCTGGGAAGCATTTTTAAGCAATAAAAAATGGAAAAGTGTGTAAAACTCCAACCAAAGCTTTGGGATTCAAACCACTGCCTGTAACTAGTATAAAGGGGAGAGTTCTACTCTAAAAAGCAAGAGACTTTACTGGGAAAGAAACCTTTGTGAAGTTATGAGTCAAAAGAAAAAATGTGTACAGCAGAGGGAGCTGTTAAGCATTTTTAAGCAATAAAAACAGCAAATGTGTGGAAAACTCCAACCAACGCTTTGGGATTCAAACCACTACCTGTAACTAGTATAAAGGGGAGAGTTCTACTCTAAAAAGCAAGAGAATTTACTGGGAAAGCATCCTCTGTGAAGGTATGAGTGATATAAAAAAGTGTCCAGCAGAGGGAGCTGGGTAGCATTTTTGAGCATTAAAAACTGCAAATGTGTGTAAAACTCCAACCTTTGGGTTTCAAACCACTGCCTGTAACTAGTATAAAGAGGAGAGTTCTACTTTAAAAGCAAGAGACTTTCCTGGGAAAGCATGCTTTGTGAAGTTATGAGTCAAAATAAAAAAAGTGAACAGCAGGCGCTGGGAAGTATTTTTAAGCGATAAAAGCTGCAAATGTGTGTAAAACTCCAACCAAAGCTGGCAATACTCCAACCAAAGCTTTGGGATTCAAACCACTGCCTCTAACTTGAATAAAGGGGAGAGTTTTACTCTGAAATGCAAGAGAACTTACTTGGAAAGCATCCTTTGTGAAGTTATGAGTTACAATTAAAAAAAGTGTACAGCAGAGGGAGCTGGGAAGCATTTTTAAGCAATAAAAACTGCAAATGTGTGTAAAACTCCAACTAAAGCTTTGGGATTCAAAACACTGCCTGTAACTCGTATAAAGGGAAGAGTTTTCCTCTAAAAAGCAAGAGAATTTACTGTGAAAGCATCCTTTGTGAAGTTATGAGTTACAATAAAAAAGTGTACAGCAGAGGGAGCTGTTAAGCATTTTTAAGCAATAAAAACTATACATGTGTGTAAAACTCCAACCAAACCTTTGGGTTTCAAACCACTGCCTGTAACTAGTATAAAAGGGAGAGTTCTACTTTAAAAGCAAGATACCTTCCTGGGAAAGCATCCTTTGTGAAGTTATGAGTCAAAATAAAAAATGTGTGCAGCAGGCGCTGGGAAGCATTTTTAAGCGATAAAAAAAGCAAATGTGTGTAAAACTCCAACCAAATCTTTGGGATTCAAACCACTGCCTGTAACTAGTATAAAGGGGAGAGTTTTACTCTGAAATGCAAGAGAATTTACTTGGAAAGCATCCTTTATGAAGTTATGAGTCAAAATAAAAAATAGTGTACAGCAGAGGGAGCTGGGAAGCATTTTTAAGGAATAAAAACTGCAAATGTGTGTAAAACTCCAACCAAAGCTTTGTAATTCAAACCACTGCATGTAACTTGTATAAAGGGGAGAGTTTTCCTCTAAAAATTAAGAGAATTTACTGGGAAAGCATCCTTTGTGAAGTTATGAGTCAAAATAAAAAAAGTGGACAACTGAGGGAGCTGGGAAGCATTTTGAAGCAATAAAAACTGCAAATGTGTGTAAAACCCCAACCAAAGCTTTGGGATTCAAAACACTGCCTGTAACTTGTATAAAGGGGAGAGTTTTACTCTAAAAAGCAAGAGAATTTTCTGGGAAAGCATCCTTTTTGATGTTATGAGTCAAAATAGAAAACGTGTACAGCAGGCGGTGAGAAGCGTTTTTAAGCAATAAAAAACTGCAAATGTGTGTAAAACTCCAACCAAAGCTTTTGGATGCAAAAAACTGCCTGTAACTAGTATAAAGGGCAGAATTCTACTCTAAATAGCCAGAGATTTTAGTGGGAAAGCTTCCTTTTTGAAGTTATGAGTCAAAATAGAAAACGTGTACAGC
>NW_026904662.1:0-2500 GCF_024500275.1 Phycodurus eques | reverse complement strand
TCTTTTCGCTGACGATAAAATTTGTTCGCAAGTGGCTAGCTTAGCTCTGCAGAGAGCAGCAACGACACAATTTTACAACAGCCATTCTACGTCCTCATTCCCAGAATGCCCTGCGCACGCTAAAACATGGCAGTGACAGTGTATCAAATTATGGTCTAAACAAAATCTTTTTTAACTTATAGGAATCAATTATAAATATATACCACTGTATTTCAGTTCTCTATTCTCTACACGCTCGGCAGGGTCCTCGAGGGTGCATGGGAGTTCGCCCAACCAGTCTACATGTGTTTTGTGGACTTGGAGAAGGCGTTCAACCGTGTCCCTCGGGGAGTCCTGTGGAGGGTGCTTCAGGAGTATGGGGTACCGAACCCCCTGATACGGGCTGTTCGGTCCCTGTACGACCGTAGTCAGAGTTTGGTCCGCATATCCGGCAGTAAGTCGGACTCGTTCCCGGTGAGGGTTGGACTCCGCCAAGGCTGCCCTTTGTCGCCGATTCTGTTCATAACTTTTATGGACAGAATTTCTAGGAGCAGCCAAGGCGTAGAGGGGGTCCGGTTTGGTGGCCTCAGTATTGCATCTCTGCTTTTTGCTGATGATGTGGTTCTGTTGGCTTCATCAAACCGTGAGCTCCAACTCTCACTGGAGCAGTTCGCAGCCGAGTGTGAAGCGGCTGGGATGAGAATCAGCACCTCCAAATCTGAGACCATGGTCCTCAGTCGGAAAAGGGTGGCATGCCCTCTCCAGGTCGGGGATGAGATCCTGCCCCAAGTGGAGGAGTTCAAGTATCTTGGGGTCTTGTTCACGAGTGAGGGAAGAATGGAACGGGAGATCGACAGACGGATCGGTGCAGCGTCTGCAGTGATGCAGACTTTGTATCGGTCCGTTGTGGTAAAGAAGGAGCTAAGATGAAAGGCGAAGCTCTCAATTTACAGGTCGATCTTCGTTCCTACCCTCACCTATGGTCATGAGCTGTGGGTCGTGACCGAAAGAACGAGATCCCGGATACAAGCGGCCGAAATGAGTTTCCTCCGCAGGGTGTCCGGGCTCTCCCTTAGAGATAGGGTGAGAAGCTCGGTCATCCGGGAGGATCTCAAGAGTAGAGCCGCTGCTCCTCCGCATTGAGAGGAGCCAGATGAGGTGGCTGGGGCATCTGATTTGGATGCCTCCTGGACGCCTCCCTGGTGAGGTGTTCCGGGCACGTCCCACCGGGAGGAGACCCCGGGGACGACCCAGGACACGCTGGAGAGACTACGTCCTTCGGCTGGCCTGGGAACGCCTCGGGATCCCTCCGGAAGAGCTGGATGAAGTGGCTGGGGAGAGGGAAGTCTGGGCGTCCCTGCTAAAGCTACTGCCCCCGCGACCCGACCCGGATAAGCGGTAGAAAATGGATGGATGGAGGGATGTATTTCAGTAGTAGAGGTCAGTAGTAATGCATTTGTCATTTCAATCGGAGTTCACTTTAAACCTAAGAGTAGCAATAGAGGATGTCCGCTCCAGAGGTGGGTAGATTAGCCAAATATTGTACTCAAGTACTTACTTAACAATAATGCGACTCAAGTAAAAGTAGTCCTCCAAAAAATTACTTGAGTAATTGTTTCACTCTGTACTTTTTACTCTAACTCAAGTACTGAGTAAATAGTGAGTAACTTCAGATTTTTTAACCACAGCATAAACATCAATTTAAAAATATAACAACAACAAAAACATTACAAATTATGATGTTGCTGTGTGTGGGCATGTGTGTATGCACAGTCAAAATTACAACAAAACATCTGCAACTTAATGCACGGTATTTTCTCAAGTTATAAGTGAGCTGAAATGTCCAACTCTGGGCAGACAGTGCCAGACAAATACTGCAATACATGAAAGCTGTTGTTTTTGTTCGTCTAAATGTAACCACAACGAGTTGCGCGCCATTGCCTTCATGTCAAAGATGACCTTCCCAACATGGCCACCAACGGAGGTATGACGATCAGCCGGGTTGGCTTATCTAGTTTTAATACCTATGCCCGGGAAACCTAATAGAAGAAGTTGTGTGAGCTCATGTGACTTTCTCGTGTCGTTTGATTGGTGAACTAGACTAAACTGGATGGGAGCAAACAGCGCCAATGCAGAAGTCTAAGTCGTATCGTAGTCTTGCTCACGAAATAGTTGATAAATATGCAATAATTGATAAATAAAAGTAGCGACCGACATTTAGATCATTGTAATGGAGTAAAAGTACTGTTACTTCTTAACAGCAGAAGCGGCGGAAGTGTTTTTTTCTGGTCTCGTCAACTCCTGTGATTTATCCAAAGCCGGTCCCGAGCGCACAGGTAGAACCTCAGGCGATGCGCCAGCATATTAGTTCGCCGCGGAGAAATATTCACAATTACATGTGTGTGGATGTGTGGAATGGATCTAGCTGCCAGCGCTGAAGGAGTACGAAACAGTCTAACATGACAGGGACGACCCCCCCTATGACAACATTGTTTTTAGTTACTAAAGGTTCATGAAAATT
>NW_026904661.1:0-7402 GCF_024500275.1 Phycodurus eques | reverse complement strand
GGAAGATGAAAGTGAAAGGAAGGCGAACATCAAAAGAGCAGCAGGCCCAAATAGGACCGAGGGAGGGTTCTCAACGACTGTGCTCGTCACCAAGTTGCAGTTTTCACTGATATCTATCATTTCCCGATGAATGCAACAGTTCCAGCTTGTCTGATAACTGTCACCATTATCCCACTGCTCAAGTAGAACAACAACAGCTTTCTGTATTATCCATCCATTTTCTGAGCCGCTTCTCCTCACCAGGGTCGCGGGCGTGCTGGAGCCCATCCCAGCCATCATCGGGCAGGAGGCGGGGTACACCCCGAACTGGTTGCCAGCCAATCGCAGGGCTCATACAAACAAACAACCAGTCACACTCACAGTCACACCTACAGGCAATTTAGAGTCTCCAATTAATGCATGTTTTTGGGATGTGGGAGGAAACCGGAGTGCCCAGAGAAAACCCATGCAGGCACGGGGAGAACATGCAAACTCCAGACAGGCGGGGTCGGGGATGGAACCCAGGTCCTCAGAACTGTGAGGTTGACGCTCTAACTAGTCGACCACCGTGCAGCCGCTTTCTGAATTACTACAATGAATTCCACTGGCACCCATCAAGTGCTTAAAAAAAACAGTCATGGGGTACATTAAATCCTCCGTCCCTCCCCACTCTCATAGATCTAATAAAAACATCAGAACTATGAGGTTTATGCGCAAACCACTCTGGACCAAATTATTTCAGCTATAATCACAGGAATTAAAGAGAACCCAAAGTGTTCCAGAAATTACTGTGGTCGTACTTCAGGAGACCATTGTAATTTTATGCACGATATACAGGATGACCATAAAACACTCCTGATTTCACAACATTATGATAATGAAATACACATATATTGATGAATGTCAAGTCCAGTACCCCTTCAACTGAGTATTGACATTTGTCTGTGACTCATTGGCCGACGCTTGTACTTGCAGGTTTTTTGTGGTATGCAAGTAACTATCCGACGACCCGCATCTGAACTCACCCGATTTTGTTCTCACCCGTCTCCAATGTTCCTTCCCCGCTACGCTGTCTGCTCCAGCCATGCCGCCAAGCCATACCACCTGCTCACGTATCTGCTTCCTTCTTGCTCCTTGTCCCGACGATCCACCATCGCGCCTTTGATTTTCTTCCCCTGTGCCAACCCGCAATAATCGACTCTAAATCTACTTCCCTCCGCCTCAGTCTGCTCTTGGGTCCAATCCAACTCACATCTGACTTCGCATCATGACAGAATACTCAGGCCATGATGGACCCAGCGGCTATACAAGCTATACAAGCGTTGAGTGAAGCGCTCGACCACCAGGGCACCCATATCGGCAGAGAAGATAAAGCCGCCGCGAGATCATGGATTCCCTGAACACTCTCACGCAGCAAGTTTCTCTCCTGTCATCCCAGTGCCACCTTAGCAACCCTCACATGAGTAGTCTTCCCAAGCCCGTAGCCGCCGCTCAACCCCTCCTCCTGTATAAAGAGCCACATAGTTGTTCCTCCCGAACCTTACTCGGGGACCTCGGTTCATGTCATAAATCTTTACTAAACTGCACTCTAGTTTTCAACCTACAACCACAGAGCTATCCAACCGACAGCTCTAAGGTCGCCTAAATTATCAACCTCCTGCGCGGTAGAGTTGCCAAATGGGCCACTGCGCTTTGGTATAATTCCTCCCCGGTACTCACCTCACTACACTCCTTTATGTCCAAACTCGAGAAACTTTTTTTCTCGAGTTTGGTAGTAGTAGCATCCTACTCTTTCGACTTCCGGATACTGGCGAGTGAATGTGGGTGGGATGACGCAGGGCTCAGGGAATTTTCTTTAATTTTCTTTTTTTCTTTTAACTTTATTTAATTTATTTATTTTTGTTTTAATACGAGCAACTTAAAGGCGAGCTTGCGACCAGGGACGAGCCCAGCTCGAGAATTAAATTTCATTAGCCATAAGATTTGACAACCGCCTCATGAGAGACCTCGTGAGTGAGGAACTACGACATGTAGTTTCACTCCACCCACTAGGGCTGCGCCTCCCGGGACTACGCCACACACTGAACCCCCTGCCACCTCCTCTTCACCCGGATCTCAAGACCAGACCTCCTAACCGACTGTTCGTACTCAAATCCTCACGCTCTGATGTCCTTCAGTGGGCCCACAACTCCAAGCTTACCTGTCATCCCGGCATCACCCGCAACATCCATTTCATCTAGCAGCACTTCTGGTGGCCCAGCCTAGTCAAAGTTACCTGTGAGTTTGTCCTAGCCTGCTCCGTCTGTGACCGAGGTAAGGCTTCACATCAACCCCCAGCTGGTCTGCTGCTCCACTTACCCATTCCGAGCCACCCTTGGTCCCACATCTCCCTGGACTTCGTCACCGGCCTACCCCGATCTGAAGGTAACACCGTCATTCTCACCATTATTGACCAGTTCTCCAAGTATGTTCACTATGTACCTCTTCCCAAATTGCCCTCTGCTTTTGAGACTACTAACCTTCTTCTCCATGTGTTCAGACTTCATGGTATCCCTTCAGACATTGTATCAGACCGATCAGTTCTCATCCCAGGTCTGGAAAGAGTTCTACTAGGCGGTGGGCGCAGCAGCCAGTTTGTCTTCCGACTGCCACCCCAAAACCAACGGCCAGACGGCACGAGCAAAAAAAAAAAAAACGGAAGAGCATACAGTGGTGGTTCTGCGGCGAGGGGGCATCTTCGACAGGTCCAGTCTGTGTGGAAGGACGTCAGGTCTGATTTAACTTGGTCGACAGAGGAAAATATGCGGCTGACGGATCATCATCGATCCCCTACTCCGGTATACAAGGTAGATAGTTTGGCTCTCCTCCCGTGACATCCCACTCCAAACAGAATCCTGTAAGTTCACTTCTCGCTACATTGGTCCATTCCCTATCACCAAACTCATTAATGCCATCTCGGTTCAATTGAAACTCCCCCAATCCCTCAAGATCCATCCAACATTCCCCGTGTCTCTGCTTAAGCCAGTCTCCACCCCGCCACCCCCCCATGTCCTCGATAACCATTCTGCCTTTACGGTGTTGCACATCCTGGCTGTGTGGCCCCGGGACAGAGGATTTAAATTTTTGGTGGACTGGGAGGGATATGGCCCTGAAGAACGATACTGGATTTCCTGAGTATTGACGCTAGTACGTCCAGGTTTTTTGTGGTATGCAAGTAACTATCCAACGATCCGCATCGGTACTAGACCGATTTTATTCTCGTCCGTCTCCAGTGTTCCTCCCGTGCCTTCCCCACCTCTCTGTCTGCTCCAGCCACGCCACCTGCTCACGTTTCCGCTCCCTGCTCACTCTTTGTCCCGACGGTCCACCAACGCACCTTGGATATCCTTACCCTGTGTCAATCCGCAATAATCCACTCTAAATCTACTTCCTCCGCCTCAGTCTGCTCTTGGGTCCAATCCAACTCACATCTGACTTAGCACTGTGACAAAAATAATATACAGTCATGGAAAATATTCTTAGACCACCCTTGTTTCTTGATTTTTTTTTTTCATTTTAATGCCTGATACTACTAAAGGTATATTACCTAAATAAAACAATTTTATTCCCAGTGATGTTGGTTACTATCAAGAAAACCATGGCAAAAGGCTGGCTCTCAGAATCAGAATCAGAATCAGAATCAGAATCAGAATCAGAATCATCTTTATTTGCCAAGTATGTCCAAAACACACAAGGAATTTGTCTCCGGTAGTTGGAGCCGCTCTAGTACAACAGACAGTCAATTTACAGAACTGAGCTCTTAAACTATTGTGAGCTATTTTTGTTGTCATTATATTTGTCCAAACAAATGCATCTTTTGTTGTACCATAAAAATGAACAAGAAACTGAAGAAAAAAGGAGTGTATACGAATTTTTTCCATGACTGTATATTATTATATTATTTTCGAGGAAAAGAGGGGGAAATGCCATCAGTTTACCACATTTTAATCATGTTCAACCAATGTACATGTTCAAATTAAGTCAATTCAAAGGACTTTTGTGTTTGTGACCTCTTTCTTTGGGGTATGTGAACAGCAAAGCACCCTCACTTCTTGCAACACTGAACGGGCTGAAAATTTTAATTACTGAAGTGTTTCGCATGATCACTTCGGATTTGCTGCAGAGAGACTATCACATATATTTTTGCCAAGTAGCCAGGTGGGTGGATATTGAGTGTGTGTAATGCTATAGCTGTATTACCATGCTACTGTAACTATTAATGTAAAAGGATATTACGATAACGTTACATGTTATATCTGTTTGAAATCTATGGTGGCCCTGAAGTGCAAAACACAACAACAAATAACTAAACACTACAGCAAATAAAAGAACAACAGCAAATAACTAATCACACAACAAATAACTAAACACTAGACCAAATGAAAAATCACACGAGCAAATGAAAAAAACAAAACGATTCGTGCGTGGATGGGGGTAAATTTTAACGTAAAAAAAATGCTCGCCCACACGCATGCGCACACACACATTGAACCCTTATAAAATATGTGTGCCACGGCGGGAGCACGTACAGTCACATAACATTAAAACAAGATGGCTATATGCCACAATGAGCCCACACACGTACACGTGCGCATGCGCGTGCACAGACACATTCAACGTTAAGCGTTGAAAAACAAGTATTCAATGGCGGACTTTGGGTAGATTAAACACGTCTTAGCTTTGAAGAGTCGACGTACTGGTCATTGTTCTACAGTATATGTGACGGGTTGGCAACGGTGTCCTGTTTTTCCACTCGCTCGAGTCACGCCACGTCCCTCAAACGACAGTTGAAGCAACGTGGGCCTTTTATTTTATGGAATATTGTGCGCCTGTGGTCCGGAAAACGTGTTTCTCAAAGCGGAGATGGAATTCTCTCATAGGCTACTGCTGGTGAGGCGCCAAATGTTGGCGCTAAGTTTGAAAGCAGTCAGCTCACTGAAGAGACACATTGATAGTTATTTTATATGGTTGTATTTTGACCAGTTGAGACATTCTAAAACTATATGAAAAGAAGTCGAGAGTTTTGAGGGTGCATGCATTCACAGGCACACATATGAGCAAATGGGGAACAGTTAAGTATTTAGGATACTTGTGTAATATTGTCCGTGTGCTTTTTGTTGCCATTTCAACAATGCCCTTGTCTTTGCGTCATGCCCCACCAGTACCTACCTCTTCCAGTAGCTTAATTTTGTTTTGCTTTTTGATTTGCTGTTGTGTTTAGCACTTCCTGGCCACTGTGGAATTCAGGGAGTGTTTTTGTGGGCATCCTGTATAAAATATTTCATTGCTTTTTCGATCAAAAGATGTAGAAGAGATGTAAAGTATTTGAAAGCAAATGTTGGTCTCAGAACAATAAAGGTCATGTAAATTTAATACCTGAAAGAAGGCCAAGTGAGTGGTCTGTGTAGAATGACTTATTCATGGGCCTATGTATCTGACCCGAGACCATGTGGGAGGGACACATGTGCCCAACAGCTTGCCACACTGATTGCATGTGAATGTCACGTGTGTGGAGTAACTGGACCCAAAAGCAGGCAGCAGCAGATGGTTAGTGATAAACAGTTTATTGAATAAGGTAACGGAGGTGGTCCTGGGTACGTTAGCAGGCGGTGGCGTGGACAGGCGGCTGGCTTGGCGGCAGGAATGATGTGGATCAGGAACACGGGGAAATACTGGAAACGAGGAGGAACACAGAAGCCAAAACAGGGAAGCGAGGAACTGTGTAGCTTACGTGACATAAGTGGCCCGTGGTACCGCTGGAAGTAGCTGCAATACTTTGGCGAGGATTTCCTGGAACAGGCAGGTTTAAATACCGTTGTGATGAGGCTGATTGGAGACAGGTGCTGGAAACAGAGAGGGGAGGGGGGAGAGAGAAAGGACGCAAAGCGCCCTCCAGGCTACTATAATGGAACTGCAGGGCAGTATATGACAGTCACCATGCTCAACTGCTGATCTACTCCATAGAGAATGACAGGTGATTTAATTACAGTATACTGAAAGTATTTGATCAGAGGCACTATCCCAGAGTGAATGTACATTATGTATCAGAAACCAAAGGAATGGCATATAAAAACACTTAACGTGCCAATGAGTGTGAGACAATCTTTATTTACAGTGTATTTAAACTTAACATATAAAAGGACCAATTAGCTTCAGCAGTGACACTAGTACGTTTGTGAAAAAAAAAAAAAAAAAAAAGATGCTTGTTTTGTGTCATGCATTTGTTCCTGGTTCACATAGAACAACAAAAATTCACCCAGTAAAAAAACATTTGTATCAAGTCAACATTTTGTGACAGAACTTTTCTGAATAACACACTGCTGTTTGCTGAGTTAGAATCAGATGCTGATTTCTTTATTGCCATTCAGACATTACATCAAAGAGGCACTGCAGAATGAAATCATGTACAGGCCACAAGTAACTAAAACACAGTGAGGAAAATAAAACCAGGTTAAAAAAACATTTTAAGGATAATACAAATGTACACAAACAATACAATATTGAATACAATTTTAGGTTTTCAATAGTAATTTATACTGATAGTTATTTTATATGGCTGTATTTTGACCATCTGAGACATTCTAAAAATATATGAAAAGAAGTCGAGAGATTTGAGGGTGCATGCACTCACACGCACACATAGGCAAATGGAGAAACAGTTAAGTATTTATGATATTCGTGTAATATTGTCCGTGTGCTTTTTGTTGCCATTTCAACAATGTCCTTGTCTTTGTGTCATGCTCACTCGTGAGCTGAAATGAAGCAAACTGCAATAGTCTGCAAGTGGTTGACATCTACTTGTTTGGTTAGTACTAGGGTTTAGATCATATATGTCAAACTCACGCCCGCAGGCCAGATTTGGCCCGCAATGTAATTATATTTGGCACGTAAGACTTTATAAAATGTGTATGAGAGCTGCCCCGCCAGTATATAGCGCGTGCACCGCTAATATTACAAATCCCAGAATGCTTTGCTAGTTTGTTGGCATATTAGTCGAGACAAGCAAGTGCCCCCTCCTTTTCTGTTGCAGTCTTTAGCAACTATGCTACCAGTCTCCTAGGGCAAATTTATCCATCTCCTTCCCCAAAAATGGCCAAATGAAAGATGGCGAGCAGGAGCTTTTCAAGACAAGCATTAGATTTCAGATCTACAGATTTGATCTATTTAATGAAGAAACAAATACCAATGATGTGTCTTTTATTGCACATCTGGTTTCCCATGAGTTTGTCATATTAAAGTTTGTTTATTACAGATTCATTTAAGTTTGTTTTCATATGATAAGGTTTAACATTACATATCTGGAGAGAAGCGAAACATGCACAATACCAGTCAATTTTCAATAAATATTGAATTTGGCCCACAACTTTATCCCAGTTTTTAATTT
>NW_026904660.1:0-7412 GCF_024500275.1 Phycodurus eques | reverse complement strand
TTGCCCATGTAACCTTCAAGATTTGAAAACTGCTTGTGTGGAGGATTGGGTCAAAATCACACCAGAGCAATGCATGTGACTAGTTTTTCCATACAGAAAGCGTCCTGAAGCTGTCGTTGCAAACAAAGGCTTTTCTACAAAGTATTAAATAAATACCAGTTGCCTTGTTCAATACTTTTTCCCTGTGTCATTTCACATTATTACACACAACTTAATTTCTGATCTAGTTGTTCTACTTTCTTTGTATTTATGGATTACATGAGTTGTTCCCAACATCTGGTGAAATTTTCATGCCAATAACACCTTTTGAAAATATATTTAATGAGAAAAATGGTTACATACATACAAAGAAAGTAGAACAAATAAGATCAGAAATTAAGTTGTTGATAAATACTTATGTCAGACCGAAAAATCTTTTATTTCCCTTTATCAGGTTTGCATGATCAATTGGGTTGGAAATGCCCAGGATGCCCTTTTGAGATGACAGAATTATTCGTTATTTGTTATTGGATCTCTTATTTGAATGCGGAAAACAGCTTTGCTGTAATTGGTAAACCTTATAGAAGACAAACAATTAAGCTACACGGTGGCCGACTGGTTAGCAGTTCTGGGGACCGGGGTTCAAATCCCGGCCCGGCCTAGGTGGAGTTTGCATGTTCTCCCCATGCCTGGGTGGGTTTTCTCCGGGCACGCCGGTTTCCTCCCCCATCCCAAGAACATGCACGGTAGGTTAATTGGAAACTCTAAATTGCCCGTAGGTATTAATGTGAGCGCGAATGATAGTTTGTTTCTATGTGCCCACCGATTGGCTGGCAACCAGTTCAGGGTGTACCCCGCCTCCTGCCCGATGATAGCTGGGATAGGCTCCAGCACGCCCGCGACCCGAGTGAGGAGAAGCGGCTCAGAAAATGGATGGATGGATTGTCACAAAGCCATGGAGGGGAATATTCTGCTTTTCCAAATTTGTTGCGATATCGTCGTTGATGCTCCCCAGTTAATGTCTTACTTTTATATTTCCCATTGTCGATGATGATGATAATGTCCCTCATTTGTCAATGTAGGGAGTGAAAGTTAAACGTTGTCAGAGAAATTAATACTCGAGTAAATTATCCATCCATCCATCCATTTTCTGAGCCGCTTCTCCTCACTAGGGTCGCGGACGTGATGGACCCTATCCCAGCTGTCATGGGGCAGGAGGCGGGGTACACCCTGAACTGGTTGCCAGCCAATCGCAGGGCACATACAAACAGACAACCATTCGCACTCACATTCACACCTACGGGCAATTTAGAGTCTCCAATTAATGCATGTTTTTGGGATGTGGGAGGAAACCAGAGTGCCCGGAGAAAACCCACGCAGGCACGGGGAGAAGATGCAAACTCCACACAGCCGGGGCCGGGGATTGAACCCGGGTCCTCAGAACTGTGAGGCTGACGCTCTAACCAGTCGTCCACCGTGCCGCCCGAGTAAATTATATACAACCAAAAAATCTTAAGTACATTTACAAAGTATAATTTCTTTGTTACTTTTTAGCACCACTTGAGAAAGCACATGTCAGCTAGGAGAGTAACTGCAAGCTCCAACTGTATTCAGTTTTCTTCCAGTTTTTATCAAACGCAGAATCCAAGGTGTGACAATCTTTAAATTCAAGGTCTTTAAAAAAACCTAGACAGTAAATAATAATAATAACACAAGTTACATACAATGACCAGAAGGAACTCAACATAAATTTAGATCCAAGACAATGGGGGTTAACAGTTTATTTTATTTTATTTTGTAGCTATGTTGCAAAGGTGGTGCAACTGGTGCTAATTAGAGCCAATTAGCACCAGCTGTGGTCACTTCTAACCTGTTATAAAAAGTCATCAACTCTGACTGTTTGACAACTGTTCCGGAAGCAATGGCTACCTTTTGGTTTGTGGTTGTGTTGGCACATGCTGTCTTGATTGATGAAGGTGATGATTACTTTTTTTTTACACCACTGTAGCTGAAGTTCTGTTCAAAGAAGGTTTGTGTCCTGAAATGAGTTTGTGTCTGCAGGGTTTTCTTTTCCAGCTGGCTCTACAAAAGTTGAATCTGATACTGAGCTGATGAACACGACACGTGAGAACATTTTATTGGTGAATTAAATCTGTTTGACATGTTAAGACTTTGTTTCCATTTGGTACAGATATGTCTCCTGAAGATGTGTCACTTAAGAGTGCTTTAGAACTTCTCCAGACTTTGAATTCTGTGTTGGTGCTACATGCCAAAGAAGGTGAGAAAGTTTGGGCTGCTTTCAGTTCTCTCCTCCAGTGTTTGACCTTTTTCATTGAACCAAGTTGGGGTGTGTGTATCACTGTACACCACCAAACAAATGTCATAAGTGCGTGTATAGCCACTGAATAATCTTGTCTCAATTTACTATGAAATAGATGCCTGTTGAGTTAAACAAAGCCATCATTGTAGGAATGGCAACAGGTTTATACACCGGTTGTGTGCCACTGAGTGGATCTGCATTTGATTTGAACTGATGTTCATTTTTGAGTAAGATTTATTACATGGAACACTCAGGTGTTGTGGCACAGCAGTTGATCACTTAGTCAATTTTCAGTCATGCTTTAACTTTTTGTTTTTGGGGTGAAGGTCTCCTGGCAGCAAAAGAAGTGGAAATTGCTGCGGCTTTTGGCGTGGGAAAGGTTTTACTGGACAAACCCGACGGGCTCCAAACAAAGTTGGGCAGTCATCACAATGTGAGGAAAAATCTCCAGCATGATATGAGAAATGACCATAATGTGGATCACAATATGAGCAACAGCCATCAGCAGGAAAACATGAGCTACAACCAAAAGAGTGACAAGGTGAGTAATGGCCACCAGGACTATGCCTTGAGCCATGACCAGATGAGCCAAAACATGAGCAAGGGTCACCAGGATGACACTCTTAGCCACAACATGAGCAGCAAGGGCTACCTGGATGACTCAGACTACCAGAACGATGCCTTTAGTCACAAGAATGATAACATGAGCAGCAAGGGCCACCAGGACTATGCCTTGAGCCAAAACATGAGCAAAGGTCACCAGGATGACTCTTTTAGCCCCAACATGAGCAGCAAGGGCCACCAGGACTATGCCTTGAGCCATGACCAGATGAGCCAAAACATGAGCAAGGGTCACCAGGATGACTCTTTTAGCCACAACATGAGCAGCAAGGGCCACCAGGACTAT
This sequence comes from Phycodurus eques, assembly GCF_024500275.1. Lineage (NCBI taxonomy): Eukaryota > Metazoa > Chordata > Actinopteri > Syngnathiformes > Syngnathidae > Phycodurus > Phycodurus eques. Next base: position 4,206 of record NW_026904660.1, on the reverse strand, counting down.
GCCTTGAGCCAAAACATGAGCAAGGGTCACCAGGATGACTCTTTTAGCCCCAACATGAGCAGCAAGGGCTACCTGGATGACTCAGACTACCAGAACGATGCCTTTAGTCACAAGAATGATAACATGAGCAGCAAGGGCCACCAGGACTATGCCTTGAGCCAAAACATGAGCAAGGGTCACCAGGATGACTCTTTTAGCCCCAACATGAGCAGCAAGGGCCACCAGGACTATGCCTTGAGCCACGACCAGATGAGCCAAAACATGAGCAAGGGTCACCAGGATGACTCTTTTAGCCCCAACATGAGCAGCAAGGGCTACCTGGATGACTCAGACTACCAGAACGATGCCTTTAGTCACAAGAATAACATGAGCAGTAAGGGCCACTAGAGGGACCAACTACCTGAATGGGCCATGATGACTTGACAGATGGTGAATAGGTTGTTTGTATGTGATTTCATTGCATTATTGGAGGCATAGAAGCGCTCTAAAATGTTTATGGAGTTACTAAATAAAACCCTTTATCTTCAAACTTGAACTGTTTTGCTCAAGTGCTGTGCAGAAATGTAATGTCGGGGGGGGAAACTTGGTTCAATTAAAGAACTCTTTTGTAGAATAATCATTGGGTTTGTTGAGAAAAGATCAAGGAGTTTGTTGCCCATGTAACCTTCAAGATTTGAAAACTGCTTGTGTGGAGGATTGGGTCAAAATCACACCAGAGCAATGCATGTGACTAGTTTTTCCATACAGAAAGTCGTCCTGAAGCTGTCGTTGCAAACAAAGGCTTTTCTACAAAGTATTAAATAAATACCAGTTGCCTTGTTCAATACTTTTTCCCTGTGTCATTTCACATTATTACACACAACTTAATTTCTGATCTAGTTTGTTCTACTTTCTTTGTATTTATGGATTACATGAGTTGTTCCCAACATCTGGTGAAATTTTCATGCCAATAACACCTTTTGAAAATATATTTAATGAGAAAAATGGTTACATACATACAAAGAAAGTAGAACAAATAAGATCAGAAATTAAGTTGTTGATAAATACTTATGTCAGACCGAAAAATCTTTTATTTCCCTTTATCAGGTTTGCATGATCAATTGGGTTGGAAATGCCCAGGATGCCCTTTTGAGATGACAGAATTATTCGTTATTTGTTATTGGATCTCTTATTTGAATGCGGAAAACAGCTTTGCTGTAATTGGTAAACCTTTATAGAAGACAAACAATTAAGCTACACGGTGGCCGACTGGTTAGCAGTTCTGGGGACCGGGGTTCAAATCCCGGCCCGGCCTAGGTGGAGTTTGCATGTTCTCCCCATGCCTGGGTGGGTTTTCTCCGGGCACGCCGGTTTCCTCCCCCATCCCAAGAACATGCACGGTAGGTTAATTGGAAACTCTAAATTGCCCGTAGGTATTAATGTGAGCGCGAATGATAGTTTGTTTCTATGTGCCCACCGATTGGCTGGCAACCAGTTCAGGGTGTACCCCGCCTCCTGCCCGATGATAGCTGGGATAGGCTCCAGCACGCCCGCGACCCGAGTGAGGAGAAGCGGCTCAGAAAATGGATGGATGGATTGTCACAAAGCCATGGAGGGGAATATTCTGCTTTTCCAAATTTGTTGCGGTATCGTCGTTGATGCTCCCCAGTTAATGTCTTACTTTTATATTTCCCATTGTCGATGATGATGATAATGTCCCTCATTTGTCAATGTAGGGAGTGAAAGTTAAACGTTGTCAGAGAAATTAATACTCGAGTAAATTATCCATCCATCCATCCATCCATTTTCTGAGCCGCTTCTCCTCACTAGGGTCGCGGACGTGCTGGACCCTATCCCAGCTGTCATGGGGCAGGAGGCGGGGTACACCCTGAACTGGTTGCCAGCCAATCGCAGGGCACATACAAACAGACAACCATTCGCACTCACATTCACACCTACGGGCAATTTAGAGTCTCCAATTAATGCATGTTTTTGGGATGTGGGAGGAAACCAGAGTGCCTGGAGAAAACCCACGCAGGCACGGGGAGAAGATGCAAACTCCACACAGCCGGGGCCGGGGATTGAACCCGGGTCCTCAGAACTGTGAGGCTGACGCTCTAACCAGTCGTCCAACGTGCCGCCCGAGTAAATTATATACAACCAAAAAATCTTAAGTACATTTACAAAGTATAATTTCTTTGTTACTTTTTAGCACCACTTGAGAAAGCACATGTCAGCTAGGAGAGTAACTGCAAGCTCCAACTGTATTCAGTTTTCTTCCAGTTTTTATCAAACGCAGAATCCAAGGTGTGACAATCTTTAAATTCAAGGTCTTTAAAAAAACCTAGACAGTAAATAATAATAATAACACAAGTTACATACAATGACCAGAAGGAACTCAACATAAATTTAGATCCAAGACAATGGGGGTTAACAGTTTATTTTATTTTATTTTGTAGCTATGTTGCAAAGGTGGTGCAACTGGTGCTAATTAGAGCCAATTAGCACCAGCTGTGGTCAATTCTAACCTGTTATAAAAAGTCATCAACTCTGACTGTTTGACAACTGTTCCGGAAGCAATGGCTACCTTTTGGCTTTGTGGTTGTGCTGGCACATGCTGTCTTGATTGATGAAGGTGATGATTACTTTTTTTGTTTTTTTTTGATCACCACTGTAGCTGAAGTTCTGTTCAAAGAAGGTTTGTGTCCTGAAATGAGTTTGTGTCTGCAGGGTTTTCTTTTCCAGCTGGCTCTACAAAAGTTGAATCTGATACTGAGCTGATGAACACGACACGTGAGAACATTTTATTGGTGAATTAAATCTGTTTGACATGTTAAGACTTTGTTTCCATTTGGTACAGATATGTCTCCTGAAGATGTGTCACTTAAGAGTGCTTTAGAACTTCTCCAGACTTTGAATTCTGTGTTGGTGCTACATGCCAAAGAAGGTGAGAAAGTTTGGGCTGCTTTCAGTTCTCTCCTCCAGTGTTTGACCTTTTTCATTGAACCAAGTTGGGGTGTGTGTATCACTGTACACCACCAAACAAATGTCACAAGTGCGTGTATAGCCACTGAATAATCTTGTCTCAATTTACTATGAAATAGATGCCTGTTGAGTTAAACAAAGCCATCATTGTAGGAATGGCAACAGGTTTATACACCGGTTGTGTGCCACTGAGTGGAACTGCATTTGATTTGAACTGATGTTCATTTTTGAGTAAGATTTATTACATGGAACACTCGGGTGTTGTGGCACAGCAGTTGATCACTTAAGTCAATTTTCAGTCATGCTTTAACTTTTTGTTTTTGGGGTGAAGGGCTCCTGGCAGCAAAAGAAGTGGAAATTGCTGCGGCTTTTGGCGTGGGAAAGGTTTTCCTGGACAAACCCGACGGGCTCCAAACAAAGTTGGGCAGTCATCACAATGTGAGGAAAAATCTCCAGCATGATCTGAGAAATGACCATAATGTGGATCACAATATGAGCAACAGCCATCAGCAGGAAAACATGAGCTACAACCAAAGAGTGACTCGAGTGACAAGGTGAGTCATGGCCACCAGGACTACGCCTTGAGCCATGACCAGATGAGCCAAAACATGAGCAAGGGTCACCAGGATGACTCTTTAGCCACAACATGAGCAGCAAGGGCTACCTGGATGACTCAGACTACCAGAACGATGCCTTTAGTCACAAGAATGATAACATGAGCAGCAAGGGCCACCAGGACTATGCCTTGAGCCATGACCAGTGAGCCAAAACATGAGCAAGGGTCACCAGGATGACTCTTTTAGCCACCACATGAGCAGCAAGGGCCACCAGGACTATGCCTTGAGCCAAAACATGAGCAAGGGTCACCAGGATGACTCTTTTAGCCCCAACATGAGCAGCAAGGGCTTCCTGGATGACTCAGACTACCAGAACGATTCCTTTAGTCACAAGATTAACATGAGCAGTAAGGGCCACTAGAGGGACCAACTACCTGAATGGGCCATGATGACTTGACAGATGGTGTTTTGGTTGTTTGTATGTGATTTCATTGCATTATTGGAGGCATAGAAGCGCTCTAAAATGTTCATGGATTTAATAAATAAATCCCTTTACCTTGAAAACTTGTACTGCTTTTTGCTCAAGTGCTGTGCAGAAATGTAATGTCGGGGGGGAAACCTGGTTCAATTAAATAATTCTTTGCAGAATAATCATTGGGTTTGTGATAAAAGATCAAGGAGTTTG
>NW_026904659.1:0-7442 GCF_024500275.1 Phycodurus eques | reverse complement strand
TCAGAATCAGAATCATCTTTATTTGCCAAGTATGTCCAAAACACACAAGGAATTTGTCTCCGGTAGTTGGAGCCGCTCTAGTACAACAAACAGTCAATTTACAGAACACTTTGGGGACATAAAGACATTGACATAAAACAATTGTGCAAAAGATGCAGAGTCCTCTAGCACTTAGAGCAGTTCGAACGACTAATATTGCAATAGTCCGGTGCAATGACCATTGTGCAAAGGGCGCTGAGACTTCAAGGAGTGTATGCGGTTTAAAGTGACGAGTAGTGCGATCATCTGGGACAATGTCGGTTGTGCAAATGTTACAGATACTCCTCAATCAGTGTGCAAATGGAGCAGATGCTACTCTGGCATGAGTGGCCAGTATATGCAAATAGTGCAGCATGGCGAGACAACTACAGTGAGTGCACAAGTAATAAATAATTGGCCCCACAGAAATGTGACAACGAACTCAAGTCAAAAAATTGCCAGCTTGTTGTAATGGAATTATAGGTTAGGTGTTTAAGAAGTTGATCGCAAGAGGGAAGAAGCTGTTGGAATGTCTACTAGTTCTAGTTAGCGTTGATCGGTAGCGCCTACCTGAGGGAAGGAGCTGGAAGAGCTGGTGACCGGGGTGCAGACGGTCCGAGAGGATTTTGCACGCCCTTGTCTTAGTTCTGGCAGCGTGCAAGTCCTCAATGGTGGGTAGGGGGTTACCGACAATCCTTTCAGCAGTTTTGATTGTCCGTTGCAGTCGGAGCTTGTCCTTTTTTGTAGCAGCACCAAACCAGACTGTGATGGAAGAACACAGGACCGATTCGATGACCGCTGTGTAGAACTGTCTCAGCAGCTCCGGTGGCAGGCCGTGCTTTCTCAGAAGCCGCAGGAAGTACATCCTCTGCTGGGCCTTTTTGAGGACGGAGTTGATGTTGTTCGCCCACTTCAGGTCCTGAGAGATTGTAATTCCCAGGAACTTGAAGGTCTCGACGGTTGACACAAGGCAGCTGGACAACGTGAGGGGCAGCTGTGGCGAAGGATGCCTCCTGAAGTCCACGATCATCTCTACCGTCTTGAGCGTGTTCAGCTCCAGGTTGTGTCGCCCGCACCACAGCTCCAGCCGCTCCGCTTCCTGTCGATATGCAGACTCGTCACCGTCCTTGATGAGGCCGATGACAGTGGTGTCATCTGCAAACTTCAGGAGCCGGAGCGGGAACCTGGCGCAGCTGCCGAGGAGCCGGAGCGGGAACCTGGCGCAGTTGCCGAGGAGCAGAAGCGGGAACCTGGCGCAGCTGCCGAGGAGCAGGAACGGGAGCCTGCCGCAGCTGGAGAGGAGCAGGAACGGGGCCTGCAGTCGCTTCCTCAGCCTGCCGTCATTGAGGTTTGGGAGTAGAGGGTACGGGAGTGGAAGAGTGCACAAGGTCTCGGGAAGGTGAGCTAGGAAAAATGGCTGGTACTGAACATGATGGCTTGGGGGCAGGTTTGACTGGACGTGACTTAATTGGAGTTGTGGAACAACGTGTGGGAACAGGTGAAAAATTAAGTGACTTGTGAACAGGGAAAAAACGAGGGGGCAAAATTTGACCTTTACTTGGGCGCCTCCGTTGGCCACCACGCGGCGGTCCCGGGTAGATGGCCAAACGGGTGCCCAAGAAAAGGTCCGAGGGAAAGGTTTTGGACTCACTGGGGTTGGAAACGGGGAGACGTGACAAAAACTGACGAGGACGGGATAAAGTAGGGAAGGAACCTGAAAAATCTAAGTCTGTGTCAGAGTCAGAATCAGAATCAGACAGAAGGTTAACTAAATCGGGGCCATCTTCACAATCAGAAAAATCAGAATCTAAAGAAACATGTGGTTGTAAAATAGTAGGGCATGGTGAATAACTAGGACAAGTGGGGGGACCCGATGAAAAGGACAGAAAAGACTGAACGATAGGGCTTACTGGAGGAGGGTAGGTATGGATGGCAGGCTGAGGACGGTGGGAGGCAGTTTGGTGGTGTCCAGGGTGACGCCATCTTCTTCCCGCTGGGTCCTGTTCTGGTCGGTTCATTCTGTCACGTACGTGGTTAGGGCGAGGGCGAGTAACACAAGGTAAGAACATGGTGGCCCCAATTGCAGGGAAGCAGGGAGGCAAGGCAGGAGTGCGGGAGTCTCAAAATAATATTTAATCTTAGAAAAGGGAAAACTGAACAAAGTCCCACAACAGATACCCATCAAATCAAAGTAACAAAGAAACACTCGAATATCTAAAACTGGAAACAAACTATGACCTGTGAGTAAGACGTGGAATAGAAACGGAAAATGACACCTGACAATGACATACCACAATGATAAAGACAACTGACGACTATGACATGGCAGAGACATGTGACAACGACAATGAACCGACAAGAACTGAAAGAAACCAGGGAACTAAATACAAACAGATAGACGAGACAACGAGGAACACCTGGACAAGACATGAGTGGCTGGAGAGAGCTGATTTGTCGACACAAAGCAGACGAGAACAGGTGGACACAACAACTTAATGAGCACATGACAAACATGGAACACAAGAATCAGAATCAGAATCAGAATCATCTTTATTTGCCAAGTATGTCCAAAACACACAAGGAATTTGTCTCCGGTAGTTGGAGCCGCTCTAGTACAACAAACAGTCAATTTACAGAACACTTTGGGGACATAAAGACATTGACATAAAACAATTGTGCAAAAAGATGCAGAGTCCTCTAGCACTTAGAGCAGTTCGAACGACTAATATTGCAATAGTCCGGTGCAATGACCATTGTGCAAAGGGCGCTGAGACTTCAAGGAGTGTATGCGGTTTAAAGTGACGAGTAGTGCGATCATCTGGGACAATGTCGGTTGTGCAAATGTTACAGATACTCCTCAATCAGTGTGCAAATGGAGCAGATGCTACTCTGGCATGAGTGGCCAGTATATGCAAATAGTGCAGCATGGCGAGACAACTACAGTGAGTGCACAAGTAATAAATAATTGGCCCCACAGAAATGTGACAACGAACTCAAGTCAAAAAATTGCCAGCTTGTTGTAATGGAATTATAGGTTAGGTGTTTAAGAAGTTGATCGCAAGAGGGAAGAAGCTGTTGGAATGTCTACTAGTTCTAGTTAGCGTTGATCGGTAGCGCCTACCTGAGGGAAGGAGCTGGAAGAGCTGGTGACCGGGGTGCAGACGGTCCGAGAGGATTTTGCACGCCCTTGTCTTAGTTCTGGCAGCGTGCAAGTCCTCAATGGTGGGTAGGGGGTTACCGACAATCCTTTCAGCAGTTTTGATTGTCCGTTGCAGTCGGAGCTTGTCCTTTTTTGTAGCAGCACCAAACCAGACTGTGATGGAAGAACACAGGACCGATTCGATGACCGCTGTGTAGAACTGTCTCAGCAGCTCCGGTGGCAGGCCGTGCTTTCTCAGAAGCCGCAGGAAGTACATCCTCTGCTGGGCCTTTTTGAGGACGGAGTTGATGTTGTTCGCCCACTTCAGGTCCTGAGAGATTGTAATTCCCAGGAACTTGAAGGTCTCGACGGTTGACACAAGGCAGCTGGACAACGTGAGGGGCAGCTGTGGCGAAGGATGCCTCCTGAAGTCCACGATCATCTCTACCGTCTTGAGCGTGTTCAGCTCCAGGTTGTGTCGCCCGCACCACAGCTCCAGCCGCTCCGCTTCCTGTCGATATGCAGACTCGTCACCGTCCTTGATGAGGCCGATGACAGTGGTGTCATCTGCAAACTTCAGGAGCTTGACAGTCGGGTTCGCTGAGGTGCAGTCGTTCGTGTAGAGAGAGAAGAGCAGCGGAGAGAGGACACAACCTTGGGGCGCCCCAGTGCTGATGCTGCGTGTGGATGAGGTTGCCTCCCCCAGCCTGACCTGCTGTGTCCTGCCCGTCAGAAAGCTGTAAATCCACTGGCAGATGGCAGGTGAGACGCTGAGCTGGAGAAGCTTGGTTGAAAGGAGTTCAGGGATGATGGTGTTGAACGCTGAGCTGAAGTCCACGAACAGGATCCTCGCGTAGGTCCCTGCACTGTCGAGGTGTTCTAGGATGAAGTGCAGTCCCATGTTGACTGCATCATCCGCAGACCTGTTCGCTTGGTAGGCAAACTGCAGGGGGTCCAGCAGGGGACCTGTGACACTCTTGAGGTGGTCCAGCACGAGACGTTCAAAGGACTTCATGACCACAGATGTCAAAGCGACAGGCCTGTAGTCATTCAGACTAGAGATTGCAGGTTTCTTGGGGACTGGAATGATGGTGGAGCGTTTGAAGCAGGATGGAACTTCACACATTTCCAAAGATCTGTTAAAGATCTGAGTGAAGACTGGAGCGAGCTGGTCCGCGCAGACTTTGAGGCAGGATGGGGACACATGGTCCGGTCCTGTTGCTTTGTTAATCTTCTGTTGTTTGAAGATGCGTCTCACATCCTGTTCATGGATGGTTAACGCAGAAGTCAGAGGTGTGGTTGTGGTCGCGGGTGCGGCCGGGTTGGTGTGTGGAGTGAAACTGTCCTTTTCAAATCTGCAATAGAAGGTATTCAAGTCGTTGGCTAGTGTGCTATTGTTCTCAGCTTGGGGGGATCGTCGCTTGTAATTAGTCAGCGATTGGAATGCACGCCAGACTGATTTCGAGTCGTTCGCGCTAAACTGTTTTTCCAACTTTGCTGCATAGATCCTCTTTGCAATGTTAATTTCTTTAGTAAGCTGGTTTCTAGCTCGATTATACAGGGCCCTGTCCCCGCTCTGATATGCATCTTCCTTAGCTTGGCGAAGCTGCTTAAGTTTAGCAGTGAACCACGGCTTGTTGTTGTTGAATGTCCGAAATGATTTTGTTGGTACACAAACCTCTTCACAGAAACTGATATAGGATGTGACAGTGTCCGTATATTCATCCAGGCTGCCAGCTGAATTTTCAAAGACACTCCAGTCTGTGCAGTCTAAACAGCTTTGAAGGTCCATCTTTGCTTCATTGGTCCACTTTTTGACTGTTTTCACTGTAGGCTTCGCACATTTAAGTACTTGCTTGTACGTCGGTATTAAGTGAATTAAGCAGTGATCAGACGAGCCCAGGGCTGCACGAGGTATAGCACGGTATGCGTTTTTTACCGTAGTGTAGCAGTGGTCTAAAGTATTATTTTCCCTGGTAGGACAGTCGATGTGCTGCTTGTATTTAGGGAGTTCGTGGTTGAGTTTAGCTTTGTTAAAGTCCCCGAGAATAATGAGGGGTGAGTCAGGGTGTTTTTTTTCAATTTCGTTGACTTGTTCGGCGAGCGTTAGCAATGCGGCGCTCGTGTTAGCTTGCGGTGTGATATAGACTCCAGCCAGTATAAACGATGCAAACTCACGTGGCGCGTAAAATGGTTTACAGTTCAGAAACAGCGACTCCAAATGCGGGCTGCAGTGTGTGCTGAGCACCGTGACGTCCGTACACCATTTTTCGTTTATATGGAGGCATATCCCGCCGCCCTTCGTTTTTCCCGATGATTCCATGTCGCGGTCCGCTCGATGAATGTTGAAGCCGGGAAGCGTGACGGCGCCATCGGGTACAGCGTCGCAAAGCCAGGTCTCCGTGAAGCACATGGCCGCGGAACGTCCGAAGTCTTTACTGGTCTTTAACAGAAGATGAAGCTCGTCCATTTTGTTGGGTAGGGAGCGTACATTCGCGAGGTGGATCGACGGGAAGGCCAATCTGTGTCCTCTCTTGCGGAGTTTCACCTGAATTCCGGCTCGTTTTCCTCTGTGGCGCCGCTTCCGCATCCATGCGCCGAAAACCGCTGACGCCGCTCCGGTAAGTAACTCGGGGAAAAAACTGAGCGGATTTTCGAAAGTTGGTGACAGAAAGTCCGGAGTAGCCTCCTTGATGGTTAGCAGGTCTCCCCTTGTGTAAGTGAGTCGTGTAAGGTCTCCAAAGACGGACGAAAAACACAAAAACGAAGACAATACTAGAGAGCGCGTTACCGAGGCGGCCACACTGGTAGGCGCCATCTTGAAAACATGGAACAAAACTAAACACAACCCAAACCAAAACACAGACCATGACATATACTATGATTTCATTTATTTAAAGGGAAAAAATATTTAAAACTACCTGTCCCTGTGTGAAAATGTACTTGTCCCCCTTGTTAAATCATGAATTAACTGTCATTTGGCTAATCACATTTCTTAGAAATCGGAGTTCATTTTTACTGAGCACACCCAAGCCTGATTACCCGCAGACCTGTTCAATTAAGATCTCACTTAGATAGAACCTGTCTGACAAAATCAAGTCGGCCAAAAGAGCAAAAAGTTACAAAAAAGCCACGATCCAAAGAGATTCAAGAACAGATGAGAAATCAAGCCACTGACATCTTTAAGTCTGGAAAGGCTTACAAACCAATTTCTAAAGCGCCAGCAAACCACACTGAGAGCCATTATCAACAAATAGAGAAAACATGGAACAGTGGTGAACCTTCCCAGGAGTGGCAGGCTGACAAAAATGCCAATAACATAGCGACGACTCATCCAGGAGGTCACAAAACAACCCAGAAAAACATTTGAAGACCTGAAGTGCTCCTTTGCCTCTGCTAAGGTCACTAATCATGCATGGCTCAACAATCAGGGAGACTTGGTAAAAATGGCATCCATTGCAGATTCCAAGGCGGAAACCACTGCTGACCAAAAATAATAATAGAGGTTTGTCCTACACATTTTGAAAAAAAATAAAAATAAATAAATAAAATCCCTGAATGATTCCCAAGACTTTTGGGAGAATATTCTACGGACTGCCAAGACAAAAGGTGAACTTTTTGGAAGGTGTGTGTCTTGTTACATCTAGCCTAAATGTGACCCAGCATTTTAGAAAGAGAACCTCACACCAGAAGTCAAACATGGTGGTGGTGTGATGGTATGGGGCTGCTTGTTAATTTAAGACCTGGACGACATGCTGTGATTGATGGAACTGTGACTTTTGCTCTTTACTAGAAAATCCTGAAGGAGAATGTTCAGCCATCAGCTGCTGATCTCAAGCTGAAGTGCACTTGGGTTCTGCAGCAGGAAAACAATCAAAAACACACCAACAAGTCAACTTCTGAATGGTTTACAAAAACAAAAATAAAGTTTTGGAGTCAGGACTTGAATCTGATTGAAATGCTGTGGCTTGACCTAAAAAGGCCTTTCATGTTTGAAAAAACCTCCAGTGTTGCTGAATGAAAGCAATTCAGCAAGGAAGAGAGGGCCAAAATATACTATATTGTCAAAGGTATTCGCTCACCAAACTTGGAAATATCCAAAATATTCACCCCTGAGATCCAGTGAAAGGAACTCTAAATGCTTCAGCCTACCAAGAGATTTTGGACAGTCAAACAGTTTGGGGATTACATCTTCCTGTTCCCACATGTCTATGCACAAAGCAAGTTCCACAAAGACATGGATGAGAGAATTTGGTATGAATGAACTTGACTGAGTCCTGCCCTC
>NW_026904658.1:0-7458 GCF_024500275.1 Phycodurus eques | reverse complement strand
GACTTTTTTGCGCCACTTTTCAGCTACTGGGCTAAGATTTGAAACAAGCGATCGGTGGGAATCCAGCTTTCAGGGGAGGCCTCCCCCGAGTCTCGGACAGCTGTGGGCCCGAACGGCGAGCGTCAAAGCACTCGGTTTCTCTCCAGTAGTAGGCCGATATTGACTAAATTGTACCATGACGACCTATATGATTTTGGCGGACTTTTTAGCGCTTACTTTTGAGCTAGTGGGCTAAGATTTAAAACAACGATCGGTGGAATCCAGCTTTCAGGGGAGGGCCTCTTCCAAGCCTCTTGGAGGTCGTGGGCCCGAACGGCGAGCGTCAAAGCACTCGGTTTCGCTCCAGTAGTAGGCCTTTATTGACTAAATTGTAACATGACGACCTATGCGACTTTGGCAGGACTTTTTAGCGCCTACTTTTCAGCTACTGGGCTAAGATTTGAAACAAACGATCGATCATAAATCCTGACTTTATAGTTGTATCTTGGAATGATATGTTTAAGTAACCAATTAGATTCAAGATGCACCTGAATTAGGTGAAAAAGAAAGTTTCACCTAAATTAATGTTTAAAAGCAATATTTCTGAATGGTTAAAAGGCAAAAATATTGTACCGAAAAGGGAATACAACCGAACTATACTTATGTACTGTACTGGATGAAGAAAAAGAAAGTTGAAGCCCATGTAACATTTATGCACAATGTGAACAATGAATTCAGTGATCTGTTTGGGTACCACTAGAGGGAGCCAGCATACCACAAGTGGTACTCATACCACACTATGAGAGTCAGTGTTTAAAGGCAGAGTTGTGAGCAGAAATGCTGCACTCACATTTTTTTTAAGGGTATAAATATGATGCGTTCAAGAACACAATTAGTTGTCTTGCATCTGAACTAAGAAATGATTTCTTTGACTCCAATCAAGTATTAACTAAGATTTTGCAATTTTTTTTTTGCACAAATGTTGCAATTAAAAGACATAAACTCCCACATGCAGTGGCATTCAATTTGCATGTAATTTACATGATACATTGTGGCACTCTGAACCTACATAAATGTATGACTGCCTCATGTTATTAACAAATACACAAAAAATTGATAGCTACTTTTGAATTCAGAAAGTGACATAAAAGTTTGTTTGTTTTTCAAAACTTTCGGCCTTTATATGACTCAATTGTAACATGAACGATCCTATGTGACTTTGGCAGGACGTTTTAGCGCCTACTTTTCAGCTACTGGGCTAAGATTTGAAACAAACGATCGGGTGGAATCCAGCTTTCAGGGAGGCCTCTTCCGAGCCTCTCGGAGGTCGTGGGGCCGAACGGCGAGCGTTAAAGCACTCGGTTTCGCTCCAGTAGTAGGCCTTTATTGACTCAATTGTAACATGACATGACAACCTATGTTGTCACGTTTGTTTCAAATCTTAGCCCATATATTTTAGCACCTACTTTTGAGTTAGTGGGCTAAGATTTGAAACAAAGGATCGGTGGGAATCCAGCTTTCAGGGGAGTCCTCCCCTGAGTCTCTGGACGGCTGTGGGGCCGAGCGGCGAGAGCGTTTAAAGCACTCAGTTTCGCTCGAGTACCATGAAGACCGATTTGACTTCGGCACGACTTTAGGTCGCTTAATTTCAGTCTAGCGGGCTAGGAATTCACACAGACAATCCTTGGGAATCCAGCTTTCAGGGGAAGCCACTTTTAAGCCTCTCAGAGGTCGTGGGGCCTAACGGCGAGCGTCAAAGCACTCGGTTTCTCTCCAGTAGTAGGCCTTTATTGACTAAATTGTAACATGACGACCTATGTGATTTTGGCAGGACTGTTTAGCGCTTACTTTTGAGCTAGTGAGCTAAGATTTGAAACAAACGATCGGTGGGAATCCAGCTTTTAGGGGAGGCCTCTTCCAAGCCTCTCAGAGGTCGTGGGGCCGAACGGCGAGCGTTAAAGCACTCAGTTTCGGTCCTGTAGGAGGCCTTTGTTGACTAAATTGTAACATGACGACCTATGTGATTTTGGCAAGACTTTTTAGCGCTTACGTTTGAGCTAGTGGGCTAAGATTTAAAACAAACGATCAGTGGGAATCCAGCTTTAATGGAGGCCTCTTCCAAGCCTCTCAGAGGTCGTGGGGCCGAACGGCGTGCGTCAAAGCACTCAGTTTCGCTCCAGTAGTAGGACTTTATTGACTAAATTGTAACATGACGACCTATGTGATTTTGGCAGGACTTTTTAGCGCTTACGTTTGAGCTAGTGAGCTAAGATTTGAAACAAACGATCGGTGGGAATCCAGCTTTCAGGGGAGGCCTCTTCCAAGCCTCTCGGAGGTCGTGGGGCCGAACGGCGAGCGTCAAAGCACTCGGTTTCGCTCCAGTAGTAGGCCTTTATTGACTAAATTGTAACATGACGACCTATGTGACTTTGGCAAGACTTTTTAGCATTTACTTTTGAGCCAGTGGGCTAAGATTTGAAACAAACGATCGGTGGGAATCCAGCTTTCAGGGGAGGCCTCCCCCGAGACTCTGGACGGCTGTGGGGCCGAACGGCGAGCGTCAAAGCACTTGGTTTCGCTCCAGTAGGAGGCCTTTATTGACTAAATTGTGACATGACAACCTATGTGATTTTGGCAGGACTTTTTAGCGCTTACTTTTGACCTAGTGCGCTAAGATTTGAAACAAACGATCGGTGGGAATCCAGCTTTAAGGGGAGCCCTCCCCCTAGTCTCTGGACGGCTGTGGGGCCGAGCGGCGAGCGTTAAAGCGCTCAGTTTTGCTCGAGTACCATGACGACCGATTTGACTTCGGCACGACTTTAGGTCGCTTAATTTCAGCCTAGCGGGCTAGGAATTCACACAGACAATCCTTGGGAATCCATCTTTCAGGGGAGGCCTCTTCCAAGCCTCTCAGAGGTCGTGGGGCCGAACGGCGAGCGTCAAAGCACTCGGTTTCGCTCCAGTAGTAGGTCTTTATTGACTAAATTGTAACATAACGACCTATGTCACTTTGGCAAGACTTTTTTGCGGCTACTTTTCAGCTACTGGGCTAAGATTTGAAACAAACGATCGGTGGGAATCCAGCTTTTAGGGGAGGCCCCCCCCCCCCGAGTCTCTGGACGGCTGTGGGGCCGAGCGGCGAGCGTTAAAGCACTCAGTTTCGGTCCAGTAGGAGGCCTTTATTGGCTAAATTGTAACATGACAACCTATGTGACTTTGGTTGGACTTTTTAGCGCTTACTTTTGAGCTAGTTGGCTAAGATTTGAAACAAACGATCGGTGGGATTCCAGATTTCAGGGGAGGCCTCCCCCGAGTCTCTGGATTGCTGTGGGGCCGAACGGCGAGCGTCAAAGCACTCGGTTTCTCTCCAGTCGTAGGCCTTTATTGACTAAATTGTAACATGACAACCTATGTGACTTTGGTTGGACTTTTTAGCGCTTACTTTTGAGCTAGTTGGCTAAGATTTGAAACAAACGATCGGTGGCATTCCAGATTTCAGGGGAGGCCTCCCCCGAGTCTCTGGACGACTGTGGGGCCGAGTGGCGAGCGTTAAAGCACTCAGTTTCGCTCGAGTACCATGACGACCGATTTGACTTCGGCACGACTTTAGGTCGCTTAATTTCAGCCTAGCGGGCTAGGAATTCACACAGACAATCCTTCGGAATCCAGCTTTTCAGATGAGGTCCTCTTCCAAGTCTCTCGGAGGTCGTGGGGCCGAACGGCGAGCGTTAAAAGCACTCAGTTTCGGTCCAGTAGGAGGCCTTTTTTTGACTAAATTGTAACATGAGGACCTCTGGGAATTTGGCGCGACTTTTAGGGTTCTTAATTTCCAACTCGTGGGGAGTGCATGTGATGACCCTGCAAAGTGCACTTTATTCATCTTATAAAACCATTAAAGTAAGACAAGAACACACGGGATGTATCTTATCTTTTCATATTTCAGTCTGGGTTGGCCTTCTATCAAAAATAATTGATAATAGAACATACTAAAATACTCAAATTTCTTGGTGTTTTAATCTCACAGCAAAAATACAATTTTACTGGATTTAGTTTGTCGTTTTTAATAGGTTTATATTATCTCATGTCCTCGACGGAGGAGCAGATGTTAGGTCACGTTTTCCTTAAAGCTGACATGATCGTTTTTTGAAAGACGCTATTGTTCAAAAAAATGGACATTTAAGAGTTTACTTCTGAGTTCAGTTGAAACTCTGTTGTTAACCAAACAGGAGCACCTCCCGTCTACCACGTCAAGAGCCTCTCAGATGAAATTAAGTCCACCGAGTTGGGCAAATTAATGCCTCCCTCAAATTGACTCACATGACGGTGATTCAGCCCTCCAGGAGAACTCTGTTGCGAACCGAAACAGCAGCATCTACCTTGCCGTGTAAACAGTCCTCTTGGATTCATGAAATTGTTGACTTGGCTATCACGCTATCCCTCCAATAGACACCCCAACGACCACCGTAACCACTATTTTTTCAGATCGCAGATGTCGCAAACCAAGCAGCAGCACCTATGGAAGAGTTTTCTCAGATTAATTAATAGTGCAGAGTCTATCATCATCAGTCTTATTTTGCTTCAAACTCCACTTTTACTTGCCACACAAGGCAATACTCTTCCGCCCTCTCCCATCTGCAGTTGAGTAAATGATGACGTTTTAGCCCCTCCCCCTTACAAAAAAAAAAAAAAAGGTGCACGTGAACTTTGTTGGAGTGCAAAAAGTCAAGAGGAAATCTTCTCCGGTTTTGGGGGGCGGTCCTTGCAGGAAACAACTTCCCTCCTCCTCCTTGCACACTCCTCCACATCTGCCCCCTCCTTCCTCACTCTCGTCTTCCTCCTCTTCCTCGCGCGAGCAAATTGCAGAGTGCCGCTCAGCCTCGACCGCGCGGCTGCCGCTTGACGCCGGGGGTCCCTGCAGAGAAGCGCCCGCCCGCCTCCATGTGCGTGTCCGCTGCGTGCTGAGATCGCGGCGAGCTGCATTGTGCGGCTTGGTGGTGGAGCTCCGGAGACGGAGGAGTCGAATGTATGGATTCAACATTTTAAGCCAGAAATCATGAGTTTATAGTTGTTTGGTGGAATGATACGTTCAAGTAAGATTTGTAATATATGGAATTGATTTATATGGACCCGTATACTAGTTTTTCCCCATTTATCAAGTTTCTCAGCTTCTTAAAAGCTGCGTATGGAACTATTTCCGACAGAAATCAGGCTGTATTTGCAGATTCTAAGGCATAAATCCTGACTATAGTTGTATCTTGGAATGATATGTTTAAGTAACCAATTAGAATTCAAGATGCACCTGAATTAGGTGAAAAATAACTTTTTTTCGGGAAGATTGTGGAATCTCACTGCATTATTAGATGCATTAAAAGACTAGTTTTTTCCATTTATCAAGTTTCCCCATAAGAATTCAGCTCTTAAACTGTATATATATAACATTTTCTACAGAAAAACATGCTCTATTTTCATATTTAAGGCAGAAATTCCATGTATATTCCTTTATACTGAAAAAAATTGCATCTTTGTGTCGTTTACTGCAGGAATCCCTGCTTGCGCTTTATACATTACTAGAGCATAGTTGTGTGCAGCAATCCCGAGTTTTAATAATGAGCTACAGTTTGAAATAACATTGGCATTGTATTATGCGTTTCACGTACCTCATTTGTGTTCAAGCTGAGCCTGAAGCGGAGAAAAAGACATATTCGTTGTTTACAACTTTAAATCTTGTTTGCGGTTTAACTTTTTAAGGCAGTGATTCTCAATTTTTTTCACAAAGTTGTACTCAAAAAAGCAAACAAAACGTAACTCTACAAGCTTCCGACCATAATCAACAACATTAAAAAAAAAAAAAAACCGGAGGCATCCAAACATTGATTTTTTTTTCCATAGCAAAGTAACATGCAGAATTTTGAACATTAACCTGTGCTTTAAAATAGAGGGAAAAAATGACTTGAGTAATTTCATTAAAATGTGCTACCCAAGTGGTACTGATACACACTTTGAGGTTCAGTGTTCAAGGCAGAGTTGTGTCAGAAATGCTGCACTCACATTTTTTTTAAGGTAATAAATCTGATCTCTCAAGAACACATTAGTTTGTCTTGCATCTGCACTAAAGACAATGATTTCTTTGACATCCAATCAAGTATAACTAATGATTTTGCAATTTTTTTTTTTTGCACATGTGCAATTAAAAGACTAACTCCCCACCTGCAGTGTATCATTTGCATGTATTTACATGAATACAAACATTGTTGACTCTTGACTTATATAATGTATGGACTGCCTCATGTTATTACAAATACACAAAAAAATTGATAGATAGCTACTTTGAACTTCAGAAGTGACTACAAGTTGTTTGTTTTTCAACTTTCGGACCTTTATTGACCTAAATTGTAACATTACGACCTATGTGATTTGCAGGACTTTTTAGCGCTTACTTTTGGCTAGTGGGCTAAGATTTGAAACAAACGATCGGTGGAATCCAGCTTTCAGGGAGGCCTCCCCGAGTCCTCTGACGACTGTGGGGCCGAACGCGAGCGTCAAAGCACTCGTTTCCTCTCCAGTACTAGAACTTTTTTTTGAAAATAATTGTAACATGAAACGCCTATGTGATTTTTGGCAGGACCTTTTAGCGCCTACTTTTCAGCTACTGGCTAAGATTTGAAACCCAACATCGGTGGGAATCCAGCTTTCAGGTGAGCCATCTTCCAAGCCTCTCAGAGGTCTGGGGCCGAGCGGCGAGCGTTAAAGCACTCAGTTTTTTCGTCCAGTAGGAGGCTTTATTGACTAAATTGTAACTGACGACCTATGTGATTTTTGGCAGGACTTTTAAGCGCCTACTTTTCAGCTACTGGGGCTAAAAGATTTGAACCCCCACAACGATCGGTGGGAATCCAGCTTTCAGGGGAGGCTCTTCCGAGCCTCTCGGAGGTCGGGGGCCGAACGGCGAGCTTTAAAGCACTCGTTCGCATCCAGTAGTAAGGCCTTTATTGACTAAATTCTAACATGACATGACAACCCTATTTGTCACGTTTGTTTCAATCTTAGCCATATATTTTGAGCAACCTACTTTTGGGGGGGGAGTTAGTGGCTAAGATTTGAAAACAAACGTCGGTGGAATCCAGCTTTTCAGGGGAGTCCTCCCCCGAGTCTCTGGACGGCTGTGGGGCCCGAGCGGTCGAGCGTTAAAGCACGTCGTTTCGCTCGAGTACAATGACTACCGATTTGACTCGGCACACTTTAGGTCGCTTATTTTTCAGTCCTAGCGGGCTCGGAAATTCCACGACAATCCTTGGGCATCCAGCTTTCAGGAGGCCACTTTTTAAGCCTCTCAGATGTCGTGGTGCCTAACGGCGGAGCGTCAAAGCAATCGGTTTCGCTCCGTAGTAGCCCTTTATTGACCTAAAATTGTAACATGACGACCTTGTGACTTTGGCAGGGTTTTTTTTTTTTGGCGCCTACTTTTCAGCCTACTGGGTC
>NW_026904657.1:0-7470 GCF_024500275.1 Phycodurus eques | reverse complement strand
CCTGCCAAAATCACATAGGTCGTCAAGTTACAATTTAGTCAATAAAGGCCTCCGACTGGACCGAAACTGAGTGCTTTAACGCTCGCCGATCGGCCCCACAGCTGTCCAGAGACTCGCGGGAGGCCTCCCCTGAAAGCTGGATTCCCACCGATCGTTTGTTTCAAATCTTAGCCCAGTAGCTGAAAAGTACGCGCTAAAAAGTCCTGCCAAAATCACATAGGTCGTCATGTTACAATTTAGTCAATAAAGGCCTCCGACTGGACCGAAACTGAGTGCTTTAACGCTCGCCGATCGGCCCCACAGCTGTCCAGAGACTCGGGGGAGGCCTCCCCTGAAAGCTGGATTCCCACCGATCGTTTGTTTCAAATCTTAGCGCACTAGGTCAAAAGTAAGCGCTAAAAAGTCCTCCCAAAGTCACATAGGTTGTCATGTTACAATTTAGTCAATAAAGGCCTAATACTGGAGCGAAACCGAGTGCTTTGACGCTCGCCGTTCGCCCCCACAGCCGTCCAGAGACTCGGGGGAGGCCTCCCCTGAAAGATGGATTCCCACCGATCGTTTGTTTCAAATCTTAGCCCACTAGCTCAAAAGTAAGCGCTAAAAAGTCCTGCCAAAGTCACATAGGTCGTCATGTTACAATTTAGTCAATAAAAGCCTACTACTGGAGCGAAACCGAGTATTTTGACGCTCGCCGTTCGGCCTCACAAGCTCCGAGAGGCTTGGAAGAGGCCTCCCTTTAAAGCTGGATTCCCAAGGCTTGTCTGTGTAAATTCCTAGCCCGCGAGGCAGAAATTAAGCGACCTAAAGTCGTGCCGAAGTCAAATCGGTCGTCATGGTACTTGAGCGAAACTGAGTGCTTTAACGCTCGCCGCTCGGCCCCACAGCCTTCCAGAGACTCGGGGGAGGACTCCCCTGAAAGCTGGATTCCCACCGATCGTTTGTTTCAAATCTTAGCGCACTAGGTCAAAAGTAAGCGCTAAAACGTCCTCCCAAAGTCACATAGGTTGTCATGTTACAATTTAGTCAATAAAGGCCTAATACTGGAGCGAAACCGAGTGCTTTGACGCTCGCCGTTCGGGCCCACGACCTCCGAGAGGCTTGGAAGAGGCCTCCCCTGAAGGCTGGATTCCCAAGGCTTGTCTGTGTGAATTCCTAGCCCGCTAGGCAGAAATTAAGCGACTAAAGTCGTGCTGAAGTCAAATCGGTCGTCATGGTACTCGAGCGAAACTGAGTGCTTTAACGCTCGCCGCTCGGCCCCACAGCCGTCCAGAGACTCGGGGGAGGCCTCCCCTGAAAGCTGGATTCCCACCGATCGTTTGTTTAAAATCTTAGCCCAGTCGCTGAAAAGTAGGCGCAAAAAAGTCCTGCCAAAATCACATAGGTTGTCATGTTACAATTTAGTCAATAAAGGCCTACTACTGGAGCGAAACTGAGTGCTTTAACGCTCGCCGATCGGCCCCACAGCTGTCCAGAGACTCGGGGGAGGCCTCCCCTGAAAGCTGGATTCCCACCGATCGTTTGTTTCAAATCTTAGCGCACTAGGTCAAAAGTAAGCGCTAAAAAGTCCTCCCAAAGTCACATAGGTTGTCATGTTACAATTTAGTCAATAAAGGCCTAATACTGGAGCGAAACCGAGTGCTTTGACGCTCGCCGTTCGCCCCCACAGCCGTCCAGAGACTCGGGGGAGGCCTCCCCTGAAAGATGGATTCCCACCGATCGTTTGTTTCAAATCTTAGCCCACTAGCTCAAAAGTAAGCGCAAAAAAGTCCTGCCAAAATCACATAGGTTGTCATGTTACAATTTAGTCAATAAAGGCCTACTACTGGAGCGAAACCGAGTGCTTTGATGCTCGCCGTTCGGCCCCACGACCTCTGAGAGGCTTGGAAGAGGCCTCCCCTGATAGCTGGATTCCCACCGATCGTTTGTTTCAAATCTTAGCCCAGTAGCTGAAAAGTAGGCGCTAAAAAGTCCTGCCAAAATCACATAGGTCGTCACGTTACAATTTATTTAATAAAGGCCAACTACTGGAGAGAAACCGAGTGCTTTGACGCTCGCCGTTCGCCCCCACAGCCGTCCAGAGACTCGGGGGAGGCCTCCCCTGAAAGCTGGATTCCCACCGATCGTTTGTTTCAAATCTTAGCCCACTAGCTCAAAAGTAAGCGCTAAAAAGTCCTGCCAAAGTCACATAGGTCGTCATGTTACAATTTAGTCAATAAAAGCCTACTACTGGAGCGAAACCGAGTGCTTTGACGGTCGCCGTTCGGCCTCACGAGCTCCGAGAGGCTTGGAAGAGGCCTCCCTGAAAGCTGGCTTCCCACCGATCGTTTGTTTCAAATCTTAGCCCAATAGCTGAAAAGTAGGCGCTAAAAAGTCCTGCCAAAATCACATAGGTCGTCACGTTACAATTTATTTAATAAAGGCCTACTACTGGAGCGAAACCGAGTGCTTTAACGCTCGCCGCTCGGCCCCACAGCCGTCCAGAGACTCGGGGGAGGCCTCCCCTGAAAGCTGGATTCCCACCGATCGTTTGTTTCAAATCTTAGCCCAGTCGCTGAAAAGTAGGCGCAAAAAAAGTCCTGCCAAAATCACATAGGTTGTCATGTTACAATTTAGTCAATAAAGGCCTACTACTGGAGCGAAACCGAGTGCTTTGACGCTCGCCGTTCGGGCCCACGACCTCCGATAGGCTTGGAAGAGGCCTCCCCTGAAAGGTGGCTTCCCACCGATCGTTTGTTTCAAATCTTAGCCCAGTAGCTGAAAAGTAGGCGCTAAAAAGTCCTGCCAAAATCACATAGGTCGTCATGTTACAATTTAGTCAATAAAGGCCTCCGACTGGACCGAAACTGAGTGCTTTAACGCTCGCCGATCGGCCCCACAGCTGTCCAGAGACTCGGGGGAGGCCTCCCCTGAAAGCTGGATTCCCACCGATCGTTTGTTTCAAATCTTAGCGCACTAGGTCAAAAGTAAGCGCTAAAAAGTCCTCCCAAAGTCACATAGGTTGTCATGTTACAATTTAGTCAATAAAGGCCTAATACTGGAGCGAAACCGAGTGCTTTGACGCTCGCCGTTCGCCCCCACAGCCGTCCAGAGACTCGGGGGAGGCCTCCCCTGAAAGATGGATTCCCACCGATCGTTTGTTTCAAATCTTAGCCCACTAGCTCAAAAGTAAGCGCTAAAAAGTCCTGCCAAAGTCACATAGGTCGTCATGTTACAATTTAGTCAATAAAAGCCTACTACTGGAGCGAAACCGAGTATTTTGACGCTCGCCGTTCGGCCTCACAAGCTCCGAGAGGCTTGGAAGAGGCCTCCCTTTAAAGCTGGATTCCCAAGGCTTGTCTGTGTAAATTCCTAGCCCGCGAGGCAGAAATTAAGCGACCTAAAGTTGTGCCGAAGTCAAATCGGTCGTCATGGTACTTGAGCGAAACTGAGTGCTTTAACGCTCGCCGCTCGGCCCCACAGCCTTCCAGAGACTCGGGGGAGGACTCCCCTGAAAGCTGGATTCCCACCGATCGTTTGTTTCAAATCTTAGCGCACTAGGTCAAAAGTAAGCGCTAAAACGTCCTCCCAAAGTCACATAGGTTGTCATGTTACAATTTAGTCAATAAAGGCCTAATACTGGAGCGAAACCGAGTGCTTTGACGCTCGCCGTTCGGGCCCACGACCTCCGAGAGGCTTGGAAGAGGCCTCCCCTGAAGGCTGGATTCCCAAGGCTTGTCTGTGTGAATTCCTAGCCCGCTAGGCAGAAATTAAGCGACTAAAGTCGTGCTGAAGTCAAATCGGTCGTCATGGTACTCGAGCGAAACTGAGTGCTTTAACGCTCGCCGCTCGGCCCCACAGCCGTCCAGAGACTCGGGGGAGGCCTCCCCTGAAAGCTGTATTCCCACCGATCGTTTGTTTCAAATCTTAGCCCAGTCGCTGAAAAGTAGGCGCAAAAAAGTCCTGCCTAAATCACATAGGTTGTCATGTTACAATTTAGTCAATAAAGGCCTACTACTGGAGCGAAACCGAGTGCTTTGATGCTCGCCGTTCGGCCCCACGACCTCTGAGAGGCTTGGAAGAGGCCTCCCCTGAAAGCTGGATTCCCACCGATCGTTTGTTTCAAATCTTAGCCCAGTAGCTGAAAAGTAGGCGCTAAAAAGTCCTGCCAAAATCACATAGGTCGTCACGTTACAATTTAGTCAATAAAGGCCTCCGACTGGACCGAAACTGAGTGCTTTAACGCTCGCCGATCGGCCCCACAGCTGTCCAGAGACTCGGGGGAGGCCTCCCCTGAAAGCTGGATTCCCACCGATCGTTTGTTTCAAATCTTAGCCCACTAGCTCAAAAGTAAGCGCTAAAAAGTCCTGCCAAAGTCACATAGGTCATCATGTTACAATTTAGTCAATAAAAGCCTACTACTGGAGCGAAACCGAGTGCTTTGACGCTCGCCGTTCGGCCTCACGAGCTCCGAGAGGCTTGGAAGAGGCCTCCCTTTAAAGCTGGATTCGCAAGGCTTGTCTGTGTAAACTCCTAGCCCGCTAGGCAGAAATTAAGCGACCTAAAGTCGTGCCGAAGTCAAATCGGTCGTCATGGTACTTGAGCGAAACTGAGTGCTTTAACGCTCGCCGCTCGGCCCCACAGCCTTCCAGAGACTCGGGGGAGGACTCCCCTGAAAGCTGGATTCCCACCGATCGTTTGTTTCAAATCTTAGCGCACTAGGTCAAAAGTAAGCGCTAAAAAGTCCCCCCAAAGTCACATAGGTTGTCATGTTACAATTTAGTCAATAAAGGCCTACTACTGGAGCGAAACCGAGTGCTTTGACGCTCGCCGTTCGGGCCCACGACCTCCGAGAGGCTTGGAAGAGGCCTTCCCTGAAGGCTGGATTCCCAAGGCTTGTCTGTGTGAATTCCTAGCCCGCTAGGCAGAAATTAAGCGACTAAAGTCGTGCTGAAGTCAAATCGGTCGTCATGGTACTCGAGCGAAACTGAGTGCTTTAACGCTCGCCGCTCGGCCCCACAGCCGTCCAGAGACTCGGGGGAGGCCTCCCCTGAAAGCTGGATTCCCACCGATCGTTTGTTTCAAATCTTAGCCCAGTCGCTGAAAAGTAGGCGCAAAAAAGTCCTGCCAAAATCACATAGGTTGTCATGCTACAATTTAGTCAATAAAGGCCTACTACTGGAGCGAAACCGAGTGCTTTGAAGCTCGCCGTTCGGCCCCACGACCTCTGAGAGGCTTGGAAGAGGCCTCCGCTGAAAGCTGGATTCCCACCGATCGTTTGTTTCAAATCTTAGCCCACTAGCTCAAAAGTAAGCGCTAAAAAGTCCTGCCAAAATCACATAGGTCGTCACGTTACAATTTAGTCAATAAAGGCCTCCGACTGGACCGAAACTGAGTGCTTTAACGCTCGCCGATCGGCCCCACAGCTGTCCAGAGACTCGCGGGAGGCCTCCCCTGAAAGCTGGATTCCCACCGATCGTTTGTTTCAAATCTTAGCCCACTAGCTCAAAAGTAAGGGCTACAAAGTCTTGCCAAAGTCACATAGGTCGTCATGTTACAATTTAGTCAATAAAAGCCGACTACTTGAGCGAAAATGAGTTCTTTAACGCTCGCCGCTCGGCCCCACAGCCTTCCAGAGACTCGGGGGAGGACTCCCCTGAAAGCTGGATTCCCACCGATCGTTTGTTTCAAATCTTAGCGCACTAGGTCAAAAGTAAGCGCTAAAAAGTCCTCCCAAAGTCACATAGATTGTCATGTTACAATTTAGTCAATAAAGGCCTACTACTGGAGCGAAACCGAGTGCTTTGACGCTCGCCGTTCGCCCCCACAGCCGTCCAGAGACTCGGGGGAGGCTTCCCCTGAAAGCTGGATTCCCACCGATCGTTTGTTTCAAATCTTAGCCCACTAGCTCAAAAGTAAGCGCTAAAAAGTCCTGCCAAAGTCACATAGGTCGTCATGTTACAATTTAGTCAAAAGCCTACTACTGGAGCGAAACCGAGTGCTTTGACGCTCGCCGTTTGGCCTCACGAGCTCCGAGAGTCTTGGAAGAGGCCTCCCCTGAAAGGTGGCTTCCCACTGATCGTTTGTTTCAAATCTTAGCCCAGTAGCTGAAAGGTAGGCGCTAAAAAGTCCTGCCAAAATCACATAGGTCGTCACGTTACAATTTAGTCAATAAAGGCCTCCGACTGGACCGAAACTGAGTGCTTTAACGCTCGCCGATCGGCCCCACAGCTGACCAGAGACTCGGGGGAGGCCTCCCCTGAAAGCTGGATTCCCACCGATCGTTTGTTTCAAATCTTAGCCCACTAGCTCAAAAGTAAGCGCTAAAAAGTCCTGCCAAAGTCACATAGGTCGTCATGTTACAATTTAGTCAATAAAAGCCGACTACCTGAGCGAAAATGAGTTCTTTAACGCTCGCCGCTCGGGCCCACGACCTCCGAGAGGCTTGGAAGAGGCCTCCCCTGAAAGGTGGCTTCCCACCGATCGTTTGTTTCAAATCTTAGCCCACTAGCTCAAAAGTAAGCGCTAAAAAGTCCTGCCAAAGTCACATAGGTCGTCATGTTACAATTTAGTCAATAAAAGCCTACTACTGGAGCGAAACCGAGTATTTTGACGCTCGCCGTTCGGCCTCACAAGCTCCGAGAGGCTTGGAAGAGGCCTCCCTTTAAAGCTGGATTCCCAAGGCTTGTCTGTGTAAATTCCTAGCCCGCGAGGCAGAAATTAAGCGACCTAAAGTCGTGCCGAAGTCAAATCGGTCGTCATGGTACTTGAGCGAAACTGAGTGCTTTAACGCTCGCCGCTCGGCCCCACAGCCTTCCAGAGACTCGGGAGAGGACTCCCCTGAAAGCTGGATTCCCACCGATCGTTTGTTTCAAATCTTAGCGCACTAGGTCAAAAGTAAGCGCTAAAAAGTCCTCCCAAAGTCACATAGGTTGTCATGTTACAATTTAGTCAATAAAGGCCTACTACTGGAGCGAAACCGAGTGCTTTGACGCTCGCCGTTCGGGCCCACGACCTCCGAGAGGCTTGGAAGAGGCCTCCCCTGAAGGCTGGATTCCCAAGGCTTGTCTGTGTGAATTCCTAGCCCGCTAGGCAGAAATTAAGCGACTAAAGTCGTGCTGAAGTCAAATCGGTCGTCATGGTACTCGAGCGAAACTGAGTGCTTTAACGCTCGCCGCTCGGCCCCACAGCCGTCCAGAGACTCGGGGGAGGCCTCCCCTGAAAGCTGGATTCCCACCGATCGTTTGTTTCAAATCTTAGCCCAGTCGCTGAAAAGTAGGCGCAAAAAAGTCCTGCCAAAATCACATAGGTTGTCATGTTACAATTTAGTCAATAAAGGCCTACTACTGGAGCGAAACCGAGTGCTTTGAAGCTCGCCGTTCGGCCCCACGACCTCTGAGAGGCTTGGAAGAGGCCTCCCCTGAAAGCTGGATTGCCACCGATCGTTTGTTTCAAATTTTAGCCCACTAGCTCACAAGTAAGCGCTAAAAAGTC
>NW_026904656.1:0-7478 GCF_024500275.1 Phycodurus eques | reverse complement strand
CCTGGGCCAGATCCTGCCGCTGCGCCCCCCCCCCCGTCCGCCCGGGCGGCCTCGTCGACACCCCCCCCGCCCCTGGTGCCCCCCCGTTTCCCCCCCGCCGCCCTCGCTCCCGGTCGCGTCTCCTCTCCTCGCCCCCGCCTTGAGTGGGACAAGATCCTTTTGACGTTCCGAGCCCCTTCGCCCCGTGTCCAGCCCCGGCCCGCTGCCGTAAGCGTTCCCGCCCCCCCACCCTGCCACGTGGTCCCTCCCCACCGCTTGCTGCACCCCCTCGGCTGCACCGCTCCCCCTCGCTCCTCCCCTCGCCCGAGATTCCGGCCCGCCTTTTGCCGTTCTGCGCCCCCCAGCCCGGACAGCCCGGCGCTCGGCGGTGTTCGGCCACCACACCCTGCAACTGTGATGAAACCCCCACCCCCCCCAGCCTGGCTGCCACCCCCGCCGTCCCATCCAGGCCGCGTTCTCCTCGCCCTCGCCGAGATTTAGTAGGGAACGCACTCCTTTTGAAGTTATGAGTCCAAATCGACAACGTGTATCCCGCCTTGGGGCCGCGTTAAGCACTACAACACTGCAAGTGTGACTCCCCCTCCTCCCCCCCCGCTTGGATGCAACCAAGAAGCCCTCACCTAGTCCCCGGGCCCGAGGTATATGAACTAGCCGAGCTTTTCTGCGAAAGCCATCCTTTGCAAGTATGCGTCCCCGAAAACGGTCAGCCAAGGCGCTGGAAGCGTTTTTAAGCAATAAAAAACTGCAAATGTGTGTAAAACTCCAACCAAAGCTTTTGGATGCAAAAAACTGCCTGTAACTAGTATAAAGGGCAGAGTTCTACTCTAAATAGCCAGAGATTTTAGTGGGAAAGCATCCTTTTTGAAGTTATGAGTCAAAATAGAAAACGTGTACAGCAGGCGCTGGGAAGCGTTTTTAAGCAATAAAAAACTGCAAATGTGTGTAAAACTCCAACCAAAGCTTTTGGATGCAAAAAACTGCCTGTAACTAGTATAAAGGGCAGAGTTCTACTCGAAATAGCCAGAGATTTTAGTGGGAAAGCATCCTTTTTGAAGTTATGAGTCAAAATAGAAAACGTGTACAGCAGGCGCTGGGAAGCGTTTTTAAGCAATAAAAAACTGCAAATGTGTGTAAAACTCCAACCAAAGCTTTTGGATGCAAAAAAACTGCCTGTAACTAGTATAAAGGGCAGAGTTCTACTCTAAATAGCCAGAGATTTTAGTGGGAAAGCATCATTTTTGAAGTTATGAGTCAAAATAGAAAACGTGTACAGCAGGCGCTGGGAAGCGTTTTTAAGCAATAAAAAACTGCAAATGTGTGTAAAACTCCAACCAAAGCTTTTGGATGAAAAAAACTGCCTTAACTAGTATAAAGGGCAGAGTTCTACTCTAAATAGCCAGAGATTTTAGTGGGAAAGCATCCTTTTTGAAGTTATGAGTCAAAATAGAAAACGTGTACAGCAGGCGCTGGAAGCGTTTTTAAGCAATAAAAAACTGCAAATGTGTGTAAAACTCCAACCAAAGCTTTTGGATGCAAAAAACTGCCTGTAACTAGTATAAAGGGCAGAGTTCTACTCTAAATAGCCAGAGATTTTAGTGGGAAAGCATCCTTTTTGAAGTTATGAGTCAAAATAGAAAACGTGTACAGCAGGCGCTGGGAAGCGTTTTTTAAGCAATAAAAAACTGCAAATGTGTGTAAAACTCCAACCAAAGCTTTTGGATGCAAAAAACTGCCTGTAACTAGTATAAAGGGCAGAGTTCTACTCTAAATAGCCAGAGATTTTAGTGGGAAAGCATCCTTTTTGAAGTTATGAGTCAAAATAGAAAACGTGTACAGCAAGGCGCTGGGAAGCGTTTTTAAGCAATAAAAAACTGCAAATGTGTGTAAAACTCCAACCAAAGCTTTTGGATGCAAAAAAACTGCCTGTAACTAGTATAAAGGGCAGAGTTCTACTCTAAATAGCCAGAGATTTTAGTGGGAAAGCATCCTTTTTGAAGTTATGAGTCAAAATAGAAAAAGTGTACAGCAGGCGCTGGGAAGCGTTTTTAAGCAATAAAAAACTGCAAATGTGTGTAAAACTCCAACCAAAGCTTTTGGATGCAAAAAACTGCCTGTAACTAGTATAAAGGGCAGAGTTCTACTCTAAATAGCCAGAGATTTTAGTGGGAAAGCATCCTTTTTGAAGTTATGAGTCAAAATAGAAAACGTGTACAGCAGGCGCTGGGAAGCGTTTTTAAGCAATAAAAAACTGCAAATGTGTGTAAAACTCCAACCAAAGCTTTTGGATGCAAAAAACTGCCTGTAACTAGTATAAAGGGCAGAGTTCTACTCTAAATAGCCAGAGATTTTAGTGGGAAAGCATCCTTTTTGAAGTTATGAGTCAAAATAGAAAACGTGTACAGCAGGCGCTGGGAAGCGTTTTTAAGCAATAAAAAACTGCAAATGTGTGTAAAACTCCAACCAAAGCTTTTGGATGCAAAAAACTGCCTGTAACTAGTATAAAGGGCAGAGTTCTACTCTAAATAGCCAGAGATTTTAGTGGGAAAGCATCCTTTTTGAAGTTATGAGTCAAAATAGAAAACGTGTACAGCAGGCGCTGGGAAGCGTTTTTAAGCAATAAAAAACTGCAAATGTGTGTAAAACTCCAACCAAAGCTTTTGGATGCAAAAAACTGCCTGTAACTAGTATAAAGGGCAGAGTTCTACTCTAAATAGCCAGAGATTTTAGTGGGAAAGCATCCTTTTTGAAGTTATGAGTCAAAATAGAAAACGTGTACAGCAGGCGCTGGGAAGCGTTTTTAAGCAATAAAAAACTGCAAATGTGTGTAAAACTCCAACCAAAGCTTTTGGATGCAAAAAAACTGCCTGTAACTAGTATAAAGGGCAGAGTTCTACTCTAAATAGCCAGAGATTTTAGTGGGAAAGCATCCTTTTTGAAGTTATGAGTCAAAATAGAAAACGTGTACAGCAGGCGCTGGGAAGCGTTTTTAAGCAATAAAAAACTGCAAATGTGTGTAAAACTCCAACCAAAGCTTTTGGATGCAAAAAACTGCCTGTAACTAGTATAAAGGGCAGAGTTCTACTCTAAATAGCCAGAGATTTTAGTGGGAAAGCATCCTTTTTGAAGTTATGAGTCAAAATAGAAAAAGTGTACAGCCAAGGCGCTGGGAAGCGTTTTTAAGCAATAAAAACTGCAAATGTGTGTAAAACTCCAACCAAAGCTTTTGGATGAAAAAAACTGCCTGTAACTAGTATAAAGGGCAGAGTTCTACTCTAAATAGCCAGAGATTTTAGTGGGAAAGCATCCTTTTTGAAGTTATGAGTCAAAATAGAAAACGTGTACAGCAGGCGCTGGGAAGCGTTTTTAAGCAATAAAAAACTGCAAATGTGTGTAAAACTCCAACCAAAGCTTTTGGATGCAAAAAACTGCCTGTAACTAGTATAAAGGGCAGAGTTCTACTCTAAATAGCCAGAGATTTTAGTGGGAAAGCATCCTTTTTGAAGTTATGAGTCAAAATAGAAAACGTGTACAGCAGGCGCTGGGAAGCGTTTTTAAGCAATAAAAAACTGCAAATGTGTGTAAAACTCCAACCAAAGCTTTTGGATGAAAAAAACTGCCTGTAACTAGTATAAAGGGCAGAGTTCTACTCTAAATAGCCAGAGATTTTAGTGGGAAAGCATCCTTTTTGAAGTTATGAGTCAAAATAAAAAAAGTGTACAGCCAAGGCGCTGGGAAGCGTTTTTAAGCAATAAAAAACTGCAAATGTGTGTAAAACTCCAACCAAAGCTTTTGGATGCAAAAAACTGCCTGTAACTAGTATAAAGGGCAGAGTTCTACTCTAAATAGCCAGAGATTTTAGTGGGAAAGCATCCTTTTTGAAGTTATGAGTCAAAATAGAAAAACGTGTACAGCCAAGGCGCTGGGAAGCGTTTTTAAGCAATAAAAAACTGCAAATGTGTGTAAAACTCCAACCAAAGCTTTTGGATGCAAAAACTGCCTGTAACTAGTATAAAGGGCAGAGTTCTACTCTAAATAGCCAGAGATTTTAGTGGGAAAGCATCCTTTTTGAAGTTATGAGTCAAAATAGAAAACGTGTACAGCAGGCGCTGGGAAGCGTTTTTAAGCAATAAAAACTGCAAATGTGTGTAAAACTCCAACCAAAGCTTTTGGATGCAAAAAACTGCCTGTAACTAGTATAAAGGGCAGAGTTCTACTCTAAATAGCCAGAGATTTTAGTGGGAAAGCATCCTTTTTGAAGTTATGAGTCAAAATAGAAAACGTGTACAGCAGGCGCTGGGAAGCGTTTTTAAGCAATAAAAAACTGCAAATGTGTGTAAAACTCCAACCAAAGCTTTTGGATGCAAAAAACTGCCTGTAACTAGTATAAAGGGCAGAGTTCTACTCTAAATAGCCAGAGATTTTAGTGGGAAAGCATCCTTTTTGAAGTTATGAGTCAAAATAGAAAACGTGTACAGCAGGCGCTGGGAAGTTTTTTTAAGCAATAAAAAACTGCAAATGTGTGTAAAACTCCAACCAAAGCTTTTGGATGCAAAAAACTGCCTGTAACTAGTATAAAGGGCAGAGTTCTACTCTAAATAGCCAGAGATTTTAGTGGGAAAGCATCCTTTTTGAAGTTATGAGTCAAAATAGAAAACGTGTACAGCCAGGCGCTGGGAAGCGTTTTTTAAGCAATAAAAAACTGCAAATGTGTGTAAAACTCCAACCAAAGCTTTTGGATGCAAAAAACTGCCTGTAACTAGTATAAAGGGCAGAGTTCTACTCTAAATAGCCAGAGATTTTAGTGGGAAAGCATCCTTTTTGAAGTTATGAGTCAAAATAGAAAAAGTGTACAGCCAGGCGCTGGGAAGCGTTTTTAAGCAATAAAAAACTGCAAATGTGTGTAAAACTCCAACCAAAGCTTTTGGATGAAAAAAACTGCCTGTAACTAGTATAAAGGGCAGAGTTCTACTCTAAATAGCCAGAGATTTTAGTGGGAAAGCATCCTTTTTGAAGTTATGAGTCAAAATAGAAAACGTGTACAGCAGGCGCTGGGAAGCGTTTTTTAAGCAATAAAAAACTGCAAATGTGTGTAAAACTCCAACCAAAGCTTTTGGATGCAAAAAAACTGCCTGTAACTAGTATAAAGGGCAGAGTTCTACTCTAAATAGCCAGAGATTTAGTGGGAAAGCATCCTTTTTGAAGTTATGAGTCAAAATAAAAAAGTGTACAGCCAAGGCGCTGGAAGCGTTTTTAAGCAATAAAAACTGCAAATGTGTGTAAAACTCCAACCAAAGCTTTTGGATGAAAAAACTGCCTGTAACTAGTATAAAGGGCAGAGTTCTACTCTAAATAGCCAGAGATTTTAGTGGGAAAGCATCCTTTTTGAAGTTATGAGTCAAAATAGAAAAAGTGTACAGCAGGCGCTGGAAGCGTTTTTAAGCAATAAAAACTGCAAATGTGTGTAAAACTCCAACCAAAGCTTTTGGATGAAAAAAACTGCCTGTAACTAGTATAAAGGGCAGAGTTCTACTCTAAATAGCCAGAGATTTTAGTGGGAAAGCATCCTTTTTGAAGTTATGAGTCAAAATAGAAAACGTGTACAGCAGGCGCTGGGAAGCGTTTTTAAGCAATAAAAAACTGCAAATGTGTGTAAAACTCCAACCAAAGCTTTTGGATGACAAAAACTGCCTGTAACTAGTATAAAGGGCAGAGTTCTACTCTAAATAGCCAGAGATTTTAGTGGGAAAGCATCCTTTTTGAAGTTATGAGTCAAAATAGAAAAACGTGTACAGCCAGGCGCTGGGAAGCGTTTTTAAAGCAATAAAAAAACTGCAAATGTGTGTAAAACTCCAACCAAGCTTTTGGATGCAAAAAACTGCCTGTAACTAGTATAAAGGGCAGAGTTCTACTCTAAATAGCCAGAGATTTTAGTGGGAAAGCATCCTTTTTGAAGTTATGAGTCAAAATAGAAAACGTGTACAGCAGGCGCTGGGAAGCGTTTTTTTTAAGCAATAAAAAACTGCAAATGTGTGTAAAACTCCAACCAAAGCTTTTGGATGCAACAAAACTGCCTGTAACTAGTATAAAGGGCAGGAGTTCTACTCTAAATAGCCAGAGATTTTAGTGGGAAAGCATCCTTTTTGAAGTTATGAGTCCAAAATAGAAAACGTGTACAGCCAGGCGCTGGGAAGCGTTTTAAGCAATAAAAAACTGCAAATGTGTGTAAAACTCCAACCAAAGCTTTTGGATGCAAAAAACTGCCTGTAACTAGTATAAAGGGCAGAGTTCTACTCTAAATAGCCAGAGATTTTAGTGGGAAAGCATCCTTTTTGAAGTTATGAGTCAAAATAGAAAAACGTGTACAGCAGGCGCTGGGAAGCGTTTTTAAGCAATAAAAAACTGCAAATGTGTGTAAAACTCCAACCAAAGCTTTTGGATGCAAAAAACTGCCTGTAACTAGTATAAAGGGCAGAGTTCTACTCTAAATAGCCAGAGATTTTAGTGGGAAAGCATCCTTTTTGAAGTTATGAGTCAAAATAGAAAAACGTGTACAGCAGGCGCTGGGAAGCGTTTTTAAGCAATAAAAAACTGCAAATGTGTGTAAAACTCCAACCAAAGCTTTTGGATGCAAAAAACTGCCTGTAACTAGTATAAAGGGCAGAGTTCTACTCTAAATAGCCAGAGATTTTAGTGGGAAAGCATCCTTTTTGAAGTTATGAGTCAAAATAGAAAACGTGTACAGCAGGCGCTGGGAAGCGTTTTTAAGCAATAAAAAACTGCAAATGTGTGTAAAACTCCAACCAAAGCTTTTGGATGCAAAAAACTGCCTGTAACTAGTATAAAGGGCAGAGTTCTACTCTAAATAGCCAGAGATTTTAGTGGGAAAGCATCCTTTTTGAAGTTATGAGTCAAAATAGAAAACGTGTACAGCAGGCGCTGGGAAGCGTTTTTAAGCAATAAAAAACTGCAAATGTGTGTAAAACTCCAACCAAAGCTTTTGGATGCAAAAAAACTGCCTGTAACTAGTATAAAGGGCAGAGTTCTACTCTAAATAGCCAGAGATTTTAGTGGGAAAGCATCCTTTTTGAAGTTATGAGTCAAAATAAAAACGTGTACAGCAGGCGCTGGGAAGCGTTTTTAAGCAATAAAAAACTGCAAATGTGTGTAAAACTCCAACCAAAGCTTTTGGATGCAAAAAACTGCCTGTAACTAGTATAAAGGGCAGAGTTCTACTCTAAATAGCCAGAGATTTTAGTGGGAAAGCATCCTTTTTGAAGTTATGAGTCAAAATAGAAAACGTGTACAGCAGGCGCTGGGAAGCGTTTTTAAGCAATAAAAAACTGCAAATGTGTGTAAAACTCCAACCAAAGCTTTTGGATGCAAAAAAACTGCCTGTAACTAGTATAAAGGGCAGAGTTCTACTCTAAATAGCCAGAGATTTTAGTGGGAAAGCATCCTTTTTGAAGTTATGAGTCAAA
>NW_026904655.1:0-7487 GCF_024500275.1 Phycodurus eques | reverse complement strand
CCCACTAGCTAAAAAGTAAGCGCTAAAAAGTCCTGCCAAAATAACATAGGTCGTCATGTTACAATTTAGTCAATAAAGGCCTACTACTGGAGTGAAACCGAGTGCTTCGACGCTCGCCGTTCGGCCCCACGAGCTCCTAGAGCTTGGAAGAGGCCTCCCCTGAAAGCTGGATTCCCAACGATCTTGTCTGTGTGAATCCTAGCCCGCTAGCTGAAGTAAGCGACCTAAAGTCGTGCCGAAAGTCAAATCGGTCGTCATGGTACTACGGAGCGAAACTGAGTGCTTTGAACGCTCGCAGCTCGGCCCCACAGCCGACCAGAGACTCGGAGGGAGGCCTCCCCTGAAAGCTGGATTCCCACCGATCGTTTGTTTCAAATCTTAGCCCACTAGCTCAAAAGTAAGCGCTAAAAAGTCCTGCCAAGTCACATAGGTCGTCATGTTACAATTTAGTCAAGAAAGGCCTACTACTGGAGCGAACGACTGCTTCGACGCTCGCCGTCGGCCCCACACGAACTTGGAAAGGCCTCCCTGAAAGCTGGATTCCCAAGGCTTGTCTGTGTGAATTCCTAGCCCGCTCGGCTGAAATTAAGCGACTAAAGTTGTGCGAGTCAAATCGGTCGTCATGGTACTCGAGCGAAACTGAGTGCTGCTGCCGTCGCCCCACAGCCGTCCAGAGACTCGGGGAGCTCCCCTGAAAGCTGGATTCCCACCGATCGTTTGTTTTCAAATCTTAGCCCACTAGCTCAAAAGTAAGCGCTAAAAGTCCTGCCAAAGTCACATAGGTCGTCATGTTACAATTTAGTGAATAAAGGCTACTACTGGAGCGAAACAGAGTGCATTGACGCTCGCCGTTCGGGCCCCACGACCTCTGAGAGGCTTGGAAGAGGCCTCCCCTGAAAGCTGGATTCCCCAAGCTTGTCTGTGTGAATTCCTAGCCCGCTAGGCTGAAAGTAATGACCTAAAGTCGTGCCGAAGTCAAATCGGTCGTCATGGTACTCGAGCGAAACTGAGTGCTTTAACGCTCGCCGCTCGGCCCCACAGCCGTCCAGAGACTCGGGGGAGGCCTCCCCTGAAAGCTGGATTCCCACCGATCGTTTGTTTCAAATCTTAGCCCACTAGCTCAAACGTAAGCGCTAAAAAGTCCTGCCAAAGTCACATAGGTCGTCATGTTACAATTTAGTCAATAAAGGCCTACTACTGGAGCGAAACCGAGTGCTTTGACGCTCGCCGTTCGGCCCCACGACCTCCGAGAGGCTTGGAAGAGGCCTCCCCTGAAAGCTGGATTCCCACCGATCGTTTATTTCAAATCTTAGCCAAGTAGCTGAAAAGTAGGCGCTAAAACGTCCTGCCAAAATCACATAGGTCGTCATGTTACAATTTAGTCAATAAAGGCCTACTACTGGAGAGAAACCGAGTGCTTTGACGCTCGCCGTTCGGCCCCACAGCCGTCCAGAGACTCGGGGGAGGCCTCCCCTGAAAGCTGGATTCCCACCGATCGTTTGTTTCAAATCTTAGCCCACTAGCTCAAAAGTAGGCGCTAAAAAGTCCTGCCAAAGTCACATAGGTTGTCATGTTACAATTTAGTCAATAAAGGCCTACTACTGGAGCGAAACTGAGTGCTTTGACGCTCGCCATTCGGCCCCACGACCTCTGAGAGGCTTGGAAGAGGCCTCCCCTGAAAGCTGGATTCCCACCGATCGTTTATTTCAAATCTTAGCCCAGTAGCTGAAAAGTAGGCGCTAAAAAGTCCTGCCAAAATCACATAGGTCGTCATGTTACAATTTAGTCGATAAAGGCCTATTACTGGACGAAACAGAGTGCTTTAACGCTCGCCGCTCGGCCCCACAGCTGTCCAGAGACTCGGTGGAGGCCTCCCCTGAAAGCTGGATTCCCACCGATCGTTTGTTTAAAATCTTAGCCCACTAGCTCAAAAGTAAGCGCTAAAATGTCCTGCCAAAGTCACATAGGTCGTCATGTTACAATTTAGTGAATAAAGGCCTACTACTGGAGCGAACCCGAGTGCATTGACGCTCGCCGTTCGGCCCCACGACCTCTGAGAGGCTTGGAAGAGGCCTCCCCTGAAAGCTGGATTCCCAAGGATTGTCTGTGTGAATTCCTAGCCCGCTAGGCTGCAATTAAGTGACCTAAAGTCGTGCCGAAGTCAAATCGGTCGTCATGGTACTCGAGCGAAACTGAGTGCTTTAACGCTCGCCACTCGGCCCCCACAGCCGTCCAGACACTCGGGGGAGGCCTCCCCTGAAAGCTGGATTCCCACCGATCGTTCTGTTTCAAATCTTAGCCCACTAGCTCAAAAGTAAGCGCTAAAAAGTCCTGCCAAAGTCACATAGGTCGTCATGTTACAATTTAGTCAATAAAGGCCTACTACTGGAGCGAAACTGAGTGCTTTGACGCTCGCCGTTCGGCCCCACGACCTCTGAGAGGCTTGGAAGAGGCCCTCCCTTGAAAGCTGGATTCCCACGATCGTTCTTTGAAATCTTAGCCAGTAGCCGAAAAGTAGGCGCTAAGAAGTCGTGCCAAAGTCACATAGGTCGTCATGTACAATTCGTCATAAAGGCTACTACTGGAGCAGAAACCTGCAGTGCTTTGACGCTCGCCGTTCGGCCCCCACAGCACGTCCAGAGACTCGGGGGAGGCCTCCCCTGAAAGCTGGATTCCCACCGATCGTTTGTTTTAAATCTTAGCCCACTAGCTAAAAAGTAAGCGCTAAAAAGTCCTGCCAAAGTAACATAGGTCGTCATGTTACAATTTAGTCAATAAAGGCCTACTACAGGAGCGAAACAGAGTGCATTGACGCTCGCCGTTCGGCCCCATGACCTCTGAGAGGCTTGGAAGAGGCCTCCCTGAAAGCTGGATTCCAAGGATTGTCTGTGTGAATCCCTACCCCGCTAGGCTGAAATTAAGTGACCTAAAGTCGTGCCGAAGTCAAATCGGATCGTAATGGTATTCGAGCGAAACTGAGTACTTTAACGCTCGCCACTCGACCCCACAGCCGTCCAGAGACTCGGGGGAGGCCTCCCCTGAAAGCTGGATTCCCACCGATCGTTGTTTCAAATCTTAGCCCACTAGCTCAAACGTAAGCGCTAAAAGTCCTGCCAAAGTCACATAGGTTGTCATGTTACAATTTAGTCAATAAAGGCCTACTACTGGACCGAAACCGAGTGCTTTGACGCTCGCCGTTCGGCCCCACGACCTCCGAAAGGCTTGGAAGAGGCCTCCCCTGAAAGCTGGATTCCCACCGATCGTTTATTTCAAATCTTAGCCAAGTAGCTGAAAAGTAGGCGCTAAAACGTCCTGCCAAAATCACATAGGTCGTCATGTTACAATTAGTCAATAAAGGCCTACTACTGGAGAGAAACCGAGTGCTTTGACGCTCGCCGTTCGCCCCACAGCCCTCCAGAGACTCGGGGAGGCCTCCCCTGAAAGACTGGATTCCCACCGATCGTTTGTTTCAAATCTTAGCCCACTAGCTCAAAAGTAAGCGCTAAAAAGTCCTGCCAAAGTCACCTAGGTTGTCATGTTACAATTTAGTCAATAAAGGCCTACTACTGGACCGAAACTGAATGCTTTGACGCTCGCCATTCGGCCCCACGACCTCTGAGAGGCTTGGAAGAGGCTCCCCTGAAAGCTGGATTCCCACCGATCGTTTATTTCAAATTCTTAGCCAAGTAGCTGAAAGTAGGCGCTAAAAAAGTCCTGCCAAAAATCACATAGGTCGTCATGTTACAATTTAGTCGATAAAGGCCTATTACTGGACCGAAACAGAGTGCTTTAACGCTCGCCGCTGCGGCCCCACAGCTGTCCAGAGACTCGGTGGAGGCCTCCCCTGAAAGCTGGATTCCCACCGATCGTTTGTTTACAATCTTAGCCCACTAGCTCAAAAGTAAGCGCTAAAATGTCCTGCCAAAGTCACATAGGTCGTCATGTTACAATTTAGTGAATAAAGGCCTACTACGGGAGCGAACCCGAGTGCATTGACGCTCGCCGTTCGGCCCCACGACCTCTGAGAGGCTTGGAAGGAGGCCTCCCCTGAAAGCTGGATTCCCAAGGATTGTCTGTGTGAATTCCTAGCCCGCTAGGCTGCAATTAAGTGACCTAAAGTCGTGCCGAAGTCAAATCGGTCGGTAATGGTATTCGAGCGAAACTGAGTGCTTTAACGCTCGCACACTCGGCCCCACAGCCGTCCAGACACTCGGGGGGAGGCCTCCCCTGAAAGCTGGATTCCCACCGATCGTTCTTTTCAATCTTAGCCCACTAGCTCAAAAGTAAGCGCTAAAAAGTCCTGCCAAAGTCACATAGGTTGTCATGTTACAATTTAAGTCAATAAAGGCCTACTACTGGACCGAAACTGAGTGCTTTGACGCTCGCCGTTCGGCCCCACGACCTCCGAGAGGCTTGGAAGAGGCCTCCCCTGAAAGCTGGATTCCCACAGATCGTTTATTTCAAATCTTAGCCAAGTAGCCGAAAAGTAGGCGCTAAGAAGTCCTGCCACAATCACATAGGTCGTCATGTTACAATTTAGTCAATAAAGGCCTACTACTGGAGAGAAACCGAGTGCTTTGACGCTCGCCGTTCGGCCCCACAGCCGTCCAGAGACTCGGGGGAGGCCTCCCTGAAAGCTGGATTCCCACCGATCGTTTGTTCAAATCTTAGCCCACTAGCTAAAAAGTAAGCGCTAAAAAGTCCTGCCAAAGTAACATAGGTCGTCATGTTACAATTTAGTCAATAAAGGCCTACTACTGGAGTGAAACCGAGTGCTTCGACGCTCGCCGTTCGGCCCCACGAGCTCCTAGAGGCTTGGAAGAGGCCTCCCTTGAAAGCTGGTTCCCACGGCTTGTCTGTGTGAATTCCTAGCCCGCTCGGCTGAAGTTAAGCGACCTAAAGTCGTGCCGAAGTCAAATCGGTCGTTATGGT
The DNA here is from genome assembly GCF_024500275.1 of Phycodurus eques. NCBI lineage: Eukaryota > Metazoa > Chordata > Actinopteri > Syngnathiformes > Syngnathidae > Phycodurus > Phycodurus eques. The sequence continues at coordinate 2,555 of NW_026904655.1, read as the reverse complement.
ACTCGAGCGAAACTGAGTGCTTAACGCTCGCCGCTCGGCCCCACAGCCGACCAGAGACTCGGAGGAGGCCTCGTCTGAAAACTGGATTCCCACCGATCGTTTGGTTCAAATCTTAGCCCCCACTAGCTCAAAAGTAGCGCTAAAAAGTTCTGCCAAAGTCACATAGGTTGTCATGTTACAATTAGTCAAGAAAGGCCTACTACTGGAGCGAAACCCGACTGCTTCGACGCTCGCCGTTCGCCCCACGACCTCCGAGAGGCTTGGGAAGAGGCCTCCCTGAAAGCTGGATTCCCAGGCTTGTCTGTGTGAATTCCCTAGCCCGCTCGGCTGAAATTAAGCGACCTAAAGTTTGTGCCGAAGTCAAATCGGTCGTCATGGTACTCGAGCGAAACTGAGTGCTTTAACGCTTGCCGCTCGGCCCCACAGCCGTCCAGAGACTCGGGGGAGGCCTCCCCTGAAAGCTGGATTCCCATCGATCGTTGTTTATAAAATCTTAGCCCACTAGCTCAAAATGTAAGCGCTAAAATGTCCTGCCAAAAGTCACATAGGTCGTCATGTTACAATTTAGTGAATAAAGGCCTACTACAGGAGCGAAACAGAGTGCATTGACGCTCGCCGTTCGGACCCCATGACCTCTGAGAGGCTTGGAAGAGGCCTCCCCTGAAAGCTGGATTCCCAAGGATTGTCTGTGTGAATCCCTAGCCCGCTAGGCTGAAATTAAGTGACACTAAAGTCGTGCCGAAGTCAAAATCGGTCGTAATGGTATTCGAGCGAAACTGAGTACTTTAACGCTCGCCACTCGACCCCACAGCCGTCCAGAGACTCGGGGGAGGCCTCCCCTGAAAGCTGGATTCCCACCGATCGTTTGTTTCAAATCTTAGCCCACTAGCTCAACGTAAGCGCTAAAAGTCCTGCCAAAGTCCACATAGGTTGTCATGTTACAATTTAGTCAATAAAGGCCTACTACTGGACCGAAACCGAGTGCTTTGACGCTCGCCGTTCGGCCCCACGACCTCCGAAAGGCTTGGAAGAGGCCTCCCCTGAAAGCTGGATTCCCACCGATCGTTTTATTTCAAATCTTAGCCAAGTAGCTGAAAAGTAGGGCGCTAAAACGTCCTGCCAAAATCACATAGGTCGTCATGTTACAATTTAGTTCAATAAGGCCTACTACTGAGAGAAACCGAGTGCTTTGACGCTCGCCGTTCGGCCCCCACAGCCCTCCAGAGACTCGGGGGAGGCCTCCCCTGAAAGCTGGATTCCCACCGATCGTTTGTTTCAAATCTTAGCCCACTAGCTCAAAAGTAAGCGCTAAAAAGTCCTGCCAAAGTCACCTAGGTTGTCATGTTACAATTTAGTCAATAAAGGCCTACTACTGGACCGAAACTGAATGCTTTGACGCTCGCCATTCGGCCCCACGGCCTCTGAGAGGCTTGGAAGAGGCCTCCCCTGAAAGCTGGATTCCCACCGATCGTTTATTTCAAATCTTAGCCAAGTAGCTGAAAAGTAGGCGCTAAAAAGTCCTGCCAAAATCACATAGGTCGTCATGTTACAATTTAGTCGATAAAGGGCCTATTACTGGACCGAAACAGAGTGCTTTAAAACGCTCCGCCGCTCGGCCCCACAGCTGTCCAGAGACTCGGTGGAGGCCTCCCCTGAAAGCTGGATTCCCAACCGATCGTTTGTTTTAAAATCTTAGCCACTAGCTCAAAAGTAAGCGCTAAAATGTCCTGCCAAAGTCACATAGGTCGTCATGTTACCAATTTAGTGAATAAAGGCCTTACTACGGGAGCGAACCCGAGTGCATTGACGCTCGCCGTTCGGCTCCCTCCACGACCTCTGATAGGCTTGGAAGAGGCCTCCCCTGAAAGCTGGATTCCCAAGGATTGTCTGTGTGAATTCCTAGCCCGCTAGGCTTGCAATTAAGTGACCTAAAGTCCGTGCCGAAGTCAAATCGGTCGTAATGGTATTCGAGCGGAAACTGAGTGCTTTAAACGCTCGCCACTCGGCCCCACAGCCGTCCAGACACTCGGGGGAGGCCTCCCCTGAAAGCTGGATTCCCACCGATCGTTCTTTTCAAATCTTAGCCCACTAGCTCAAAAGTAAGCGCTAAAAAGTCCTGCCAAAGTCACATAGGTTGTCATGTTACAATTTAGTCAATAAAGGCCTACTACTGGACCGAAACTGAGTGCTTTGACGCTCGCCGTTCGGCCCCACGACCTCCGAGAGGCTTGGAAGAGGCCTCCCCTGAAAGCTGGATTCCACCGATCGTTTATTTCAAATCTTAGCCAAGTAGCCGAAAAGTAGGCGCTAAGAAGTCCTGCCAAAATCACATAGGTCGTCATGTTACAATTTAGTCAATAAAGGCCTACTACTGGAGAGAAACCGAGTGCTTTGACGCTCCGCCGTTCGGCCCCACGACGCCGTCCAGAGACTCGGGGAGGAGGCCTCCCCTGAAAGCTGGATTCCCACCGATCGTTTGTTTCAAATCTTAGCCCACTAGCTAAAAAGTAAGCGCTAAAAAGTCCTGCCAAAGTAACATAGGTCGTCATGTTACA